>NC_056430.1:72128340-72145840 GCF_018296145.1 Oncorhynchus tshawytscha | reverse complement strand
AGGCCGTATTGTAAATAAGAATTTGTTCTTAACTGACTTGAATAGTTAAATAAAGGTAACAAACAAAAAAAGCACTCGGACCCCTTGACTTTTTCCACATTTTGTTAAATTACAGCCTTATTCTAAAATGGATCGAGTTGTTTTCCCCCTCATCAATCTACACACAATACCGCATAATGACATTGCAAAACTGTTTTTTAGAATAACAATAATAAAGAAAATAAGGCTGTAACGTAACTGTGCTGCTACCATGTTGTGTTGCTACCATGTTGTGTTGCTACCATGTAGTGCTGCTGCCATGTTGTGCTGCTGCCATGTTGTGCTGCTGCCATGTTGTGTTGCTACCATGTTGTTGTCATGTTGTGTTGCTGCCATGCTATGTTGTTGTCTTGGATCTCTCTTTATGTAGTGTTGGGTTGTCTCTCCTGTCGTGATGTGTGTGTTTTTAAAAAATGTTATCCTAGCCCCCGTCCCCACTGGTGGCCTTTTGCCTTTTGGTAGGCCGTAATAGTAACTGACTTGCCTAGTTAAATAAAGGTACCATTTTCTCAACCAGCCCCACCTGGAATGCTTTTCCAAAAGTCTTGAAGGAGTTCCCACATATGTTAAGTCCTTCACTCTGCAGTCCAACTCATCCCAAACCAACCAATGTTATTTAATAGTTTGATGTCTTCACTATTATTCTACAATGTAGAAAATAGTAAAAATAAAGGAAAACCCTTGAATGAGTAGGTGTGTCCAAGCTTTTGACTGGGTACTAATATATATATATATATATATATATATATATATATATATATATATATATTATTAACTGTTACTAATGACCCTCAGCAACAGCCAAAAAGCTGTGACATCGTTTACAGAGGATTCAAATGTAGGTAAACAAAACAATGTAATTAAATGGAATGATAATGTAGTCTATACCAACTGAAGGGAACTAACAGTAAATTGGCAGTTGAATATGTGTTGTTATTCGGCTTACTGAAAGTTGATAATGATAGTAGCTAATATTTTACATTATAGAAATATGGGCATATATTTAAGACTTTGTCTTAATTATAGGCCTAAAAATGTATCAGTCAGACTCCTTGACTTTTTACACATTGAGTTATTTATTTTATTGAACCTATATTTAACTAGGCAAGTCAGTTAAGAACAAATTCTTATTTACATTGACGGCCTACACCGGCCAAACCCAGACGTTGGGGACAATTGTGTGCCACTCTATGGGTCTCCCAATCACGGCCGGTTGTGATACAGCCTGGATTTGAACCAGGACGTCTGTAGTGATGCCTCAAACACTGAGATGCAGTGCCTTAGACCGCTGTGCCACTCGGGAGCCCCAAAATAATGCCAAGAGTGTGCAAAGTTGTCATCAAGGCAAAGGATGGCTACTTTGAAGAATATTAAATATTAAATCTATTTTGAATTGTTTAACACTTTTTTTGTTACTACATGATTCCATATGTATTATTTCATAGTTTGATGTCTTCACTATTATTCTACAATGTAGAAAATAGTACAAATAAAGAAAAACCCTTGAATGAGTAGGTGTGTCCGAACTTTTGACTGGTTCTGTATATAATAAAGGACATGTAGGCTAGTTAAATCTTTATGGAGCGGGCAGACCAAGCCTCGACATTTTGAACCCGACGCATTGTGCAATACTTGGCTGTGTCGTCACACAGTTCCATGGTTAGTGCAGGCAGTAGATGAGGGTATAACCTACTATTGTGCAGTGTTCTCCCTATTATAATTATATGTACAGTAATCTTCCAACATTACCATGGGTTGAAGAACTGAATGTGACAATTTTCAGAATGAATCAAACCACTGTTTTCGTTCTTTCGCTCATAAAGGCTCTCCAAACCATTTTTTAAAATGATTCATAAATACTTTCCTAAGTTAAATAATATACAATATCAGAGCATTTTTAAATTTACAAATTGCATATGTTTAGATGGCTTTCCTTATTTGATCCCTAATATTGTAAACCCGTTCAATATATTCTGTTGTGTCTGTTAAAGCCACACCGTATTTATAAGACTTAAGATAAAGGTACTGACAACCCTATTGAATAAAAACTATACAAGAAACTCTGTTGGCCAGCAAGTGGGAGGGTTTTCAGCAGTTGAATTACATTTATTGAGTGTGCGCAAGGGAACCACGCTTGCAAAGCCCGTTACGCACCTTCATAAGGTAAGTCTGAATACCAAGTGCATAGGAAAGGCGTGCTTAACGAAAAACGTCATTTCCTAAGTCGGAATCGGGCCCATAGAGCCTAGCCTATATCTGTTATGTACAATAAAGAGTGTACAGGTCATTTGACTGTCCTTTTGCAATGTGGTCCGTTGTGGCTGCATTATGGCTTGTTTCGATTTGGTTTTAGTTCAGTATCTCTATCTTATTATGATATTTAGTTCAGTATCTCTATCTTATTATGATATTTAGTTCAGTATCTCTATCTTATTATGATATTTAATTCAGTATCTCTATCTTATTATGATATTTAGTTCAGTATCTCTATCTTATTATGATATTTTCACATATTTAGCTATATTTCCTCCCATGCTTCCCCTTACATTCAACTGTCTGTGTGATGAATCTGTTTAAATGAGTGATACAGTGAATCGTACACCAGCCAGGGCGTGCTTGGTCCTCTTTGAAGCCCCCTAAAGTGTTGATTTCAGGCTGCATCATAGGATTCCCGTGGTGGTTCACTGCAGGCTTGAGTGTCCTAATGCCATTTGTTGTTTTTCTTTTCAATAGACCCCATATGCCTATTAGTCATTTCTGAGAAATTCACTTTAGCTTCTAATGGAGATGGGGTCTAAAATGGAGGTTGGTGCATGGTGAAAACGGTGCTTGTGAATGTAATTCACATTCCCCCAAAATGTGAAATTCTTGGCTTGCTTTTGGTTATTTTGATATTAGAGGCAGCATATATAACTGCCACAGCTCCTACTTAGTCATTACCCAAGACCTAAGTATTGATCAACTAACTTTCAAGTTATCTACAATTCTACAAAATGTCATATACTGTAGTATCAAATCTGATTCTTATCTTAAGTGGTTGAAGTCAATCAGTTGCAAAGTTTAAGTCAATGTCAGATGTTAGTGGATGTGAGATATAATTTTAAGTCTACACTTTCCTTTACGAAGGCCTTGGATTAAGCTTTTTTAACTAATTCTCCTTCCTAGTCCTCCATCTCAATCATTAGAGCAAAAGTAGTCTCTCAAAGTTACAGCGCGTTGATGTTAATTGAGTATAGTGTACTGTGGACCCAAGCAGTCTGAATGATTTAGGTAGGCTTTTAAACCAGCACAGTGAGGAGGGATGACACTACGCTTGGAGAGTGAGCTCTTATTACTATTTATAATACACAATGTTCCTCCCAGGTACATTTTTTGACAATGTCTCCATCTCAAATGGCACCCTGTTCCCTATATAGTACACTACCTCTGACGAGGGCCCACAGGGGTTTGGCCGAAAGTAGTACACTGTATAGGTGATATGGTGCCATTCGGGACTCAGACAATGTCTTCCTGTCTCTAACTCACAAAGGGCATCCATCCAGCCCTCCATCTCAGTTCTAAAGGATTAATGCTATTTCAAAGCTGTGACGCATGGTGAGAGGTGAGATTATGTTGCTGCATTTGAGAGACATGGCTAGCCTAACCTATACGTTCAATTTGTGACGTTTTTGTTCAATTCTGTAAAGACATGATACTGATTTGCATTTACTGTATGTAGGCTATAGACCTAGCACGTTTTATTGAGTCTCAAAGTGATTTACATTGTATGCCAGTAACTCACATATTTCCTTTATCATATGCTATGCGTTCCATTTTTGAAGGGGGCAAAGGAAGTTATAATTATGTATTTAGCAATGAGACTCCAATCTGCTGCCCTTTCCAGATAGATATTAATAATCAGTGGTTTTGTTTGATCCATTTTACTATCACCACAATATATCATATTGTATATTTCTGAATAATTGTCTTTGAAAGTCGTTGTTTGGTTGTAGTGAGGCTGGCCGGCTTACTTTCATGTGGTACAGTATTTAATTGCCGAAGTGTGCGTATGTTTCTTTGAGCCCAATACATCATTTGCACTATTAATGTCATTTAAATACTACTGAATGAGTTTGAGATAATTACAGTTGGAAAGAGAGAAAGATGGGTTTTGGATATAAAATGTGTTGAATACATAATTTATCCCTCTGCCAGACAGGATAAAAATTCCTCACACAGTGATATCCTTTGACATTTTTCCCAGGGCTAAAATGTGTGTACACACACACACATGCACACACACACACACACACACACACACACATACACTTCCTAGAGGGCAACATGGTAAAATTCAGCGGGGAAATGCAGGACACAACCCATCTACAAAGTAGGAAGGGATGAAGGCAGGAAGAGAACATGAGAGAATGATGCATATATTACACGGACAAGATCAGAGACTAGTGGGTGTTAGGCCAAAGTTACTTCTTGAATACTTATCATCAAAATTGGCAAAGTGCTTCCTATTTGTTGAACCCATTTTATATGTCTGTTGTGTATGGAACTTTTTCCAGAAATCTAATGTTGAATGTCCTGAATGTTAGGCTCAAGTTAAATCTACCCATTTACAAACCTTGAATACTTAAAGGGCCAACGCAGCCGTTTGTTTTTCAATATTAAATCATTTATTGGTAGCAATCTAGTACCTTACTGTGATTGTTATTAATTAAAATAGCAAAAAAAAAATAAACAAAAATAGCTTTTTAGCAAATATACATTTCTCAAGCAATAGTTTTGCTAGAACTGTTTGTTATTGGCAGAGAGGTTTGGAACTCTTTTTCTTATTTGTCTATTAACTCATTTACTGCCTGGTGATAGGCAGGCCAAAACTCCATCCCACCAAAACAGACGGCCTTTCAAAAAGCTCTTACACTTAAAGGGCATTATTGTAATTGTCACAATTTCTCAGTATTATTCCAACCTCATATTGTGGAAATATACATAAAACACAGGATAATCAAGTTTTTGACTTCACTGGGCATTAATGTCAACATTGGCAAAGTGGTTACAATATGTTTTACACATTTTGTATGTCTGTCAATGTAAGATATGGGATATTTTCTGAAATTTGATTTTAAAAAGTGGTATTTAATGTTAGGCCAGAGTTGAATCCAACCACCAGACAAAATGAACTAAGTACCATTTTTCTTTTGCACGTATTTTGTACTGTCTGTCAATGTATAATATGGAACTTTTATAATATATGATAAGAAGATAAATCACACTGCATAATTGTGTGTTGGCCAAGAGCGAAGTGAAAGGTAAAAAGCTGTGTTAAAAGCCTTGAACCTCTGAAGCAATTGACTTGTATATACAAATGACACAAAAGCATTCACCATTAAGCAGAGAAACATTCGCCCTAACAGATCATGTCTGGTTATTGACCATCTCTCTGTCTCCCTCCTCTCCTCTCTCCCCCAGTCTTGACAAAGACCCAACGTACAGACCGATGATGGTGACTAAATAAACGAGGGGAGCGACAGAAGAAACAGAAGAAGGGAAGGAGGAAGACACGCTCTAATCTCCAACATTGCCACGGCAACCGTTGTTCACACACACAGAGTTGTCAGAGGAAACCTCGTCGCGCTGTATCATCCAGTGGAAGAAGACGGGAGGATGAGTCAGACGACAAGAGACGATTGAGAGAGCGCCTCGCCCCTCTCCATCTCTTTCTCCATTCGTCATTTCTCCATTTATTTTTTGAGTTCTCCTTACACACTCAAACTTGACACACGCACACTTGTTCAATCCCGGTGCTCATCCCCCACTCCATAAGCCCTCTTCACGTCTACTCCTCTCTGCACGGCTTCATCTGTTCATCCTTCCCTCCACCCGGTGCTATGAGAGGAGTAGTTGGGTCCCAGACCACACCACCATGCCAGTTCTGAAGAGTAGAGAGGAGATCTGGGCTGGCAATGTACAAGGTAGGACCCCCCAAGGCCTTTTACGCTTGACCTTTTCTCTCTGTTTCACAGATGCAGTCCATCAGTCTTAGGCCCGAAATTCAATCAAACCTGCAATGTTTATTACATTTACATTGTAGTCATTTGGCAGATGCTCTTATCCATTCATCTTAAGCTAGCTAGGTGGGACAACCAGTACATTTCCGCCCTATAAAGTAGCTATGAGCAAAAAACGAAACTATTATCCGTGAACATACACACTTGTTATTGTGAAAACTGGACGCATCCACCCATGAGCAGAATGTACCTGGTGGTAGCAGTGGTCTTTGAAGAAAAAGAGCGGCTGCCTAAATATCACAATGCAGGTTCGATTGAAAAGCCTTCCGTTTCTTTATGTGTGATTCAATATCCACATGAGGCTGAATGTGTAACTGTCTGCCTTTGAAAGGGCTTATTTACATGTCTTTTGTGAACAGTAATGATCTAATATGACCAGTAAAACCAAAGTCCCCTCTTTTGGCCATCAGCAACCACTGTTATTCCTCTTTGTACTCCATTTAGTACGTACAGACAGTCATTGCACATTTTCGGGTTTGTTATTTAAATCGAGAACCATTTTGTTTTCAGTACCAGCGAGATCGAGAGAAAAGCGTGAAATAGAGAATGAAACTAGAAACGGATAAAGGGTGAGAATGGAGGATGAAGGAAGAAAGAGTTAGGAGAGCGTAGAGGAAGAAAGGACTAATTGTCTTCCTCTCTCTCTCCCTGGGGTGGGCGTAGAGGGAACTAAAAGTGGATGGAAAACTGGAAGTGAAAGAGAGCTGGGGGGGGGACAGAGACAGGTTTATCTAATAGTGGATGTAGAGACTGGAAGTGAGACACAGAGACAGGTTTATCTAATAGTGGATGTAGAGACTGGAAGTGAGACACAGAGACAGGTTTATCTAATAGTGGATGTAGAGACTGGAAGTGAGACAGAACGCAGGAGAGAGAGACAGGGAAGCCGAAAGGTAATCAGACAGACAGACAGACAGACAGACAGACAGACAGACAGACAGACAGACAGACAGACAGACAGACAGACAGACAGACAGACAGACAGACAGACAGACAGACAGACAGACAGACAGACAGACAGACAGAGGCCCAATTTTGATCAACTCTGATATCTACTGGGTGAAATTCCACAGTGTGCTATCAAAGCAGCAAGATTTGTGACCTGTTGCCACAAGAAAAGGGCAACCAGTGAAGAGCCAACACCATTGTAAATTCAACCCATATTTATGTTTATTTATTTTCCCTTTTGTACTTTAACCATTTGCACATCGTTACAACACTATATATAGACATAATATGACATTTGAAATGTCTTTTGGAACTTTTGGAACTGTTTACTGTTAATTTTTGTTGTTTATTTCACTTTTGTTTATTATGTAGTTCACATGCTTTGGCAATATTAACATACAGTATGTTTACCATGCCAATGAAGCCCTTGACTTGAGAGGGGCAGGGAGAGACAGACAGACTGAATGAAACCCAGAGCGAGTGAAAGGGTCATTTATCTGACTGTGGATGGAGATCTCAGACAGAGGTTAATCTATCTGTCTATGTCTCAAATGACATCCTATTCCTTATAATGGGCACCTCTTTTGACCAGAGCCCTATGGGGCAAAAATATTGCACTAAATAGGGAATAGGGTGCCATTTGGGACATAGACAGATAGATTGGGAACGGGAGCGTGCGACCCAGAAGGAGCTTGTTTGTGGAGCTGGTTTGGTTTGTGGTGGATTACGTGTTCTCTTGTTCTCTTGCCGGGCTTAGTGGTGTGGCAGCCCCCTTCTGTGATCAGTAGATTGTGACCAGAGTGTGTGTGTGTGTGTGTGTGTGTGTGTGTGTGTGTGTGTGTGTGTGTGTGTGTGTGTGTGTGTGTGTGTGTGTGTGTGTGTGTGTGTGTGTGTGTGTGTGTGCGTGCGTGTGCGTGTGCGAGTGTGTGTGTGTGTTGAGAGAGTGGCAGCAGTGCATCATGGCCACAGACTGACGACCTGGCAGGCAACTCTATTGGTTTCTGGCTTCATTTGACTGGCTTTACAAATATTGATGGAGTCATTAAAGGATTAAGGGGACTCGAAGTGCAGGCTGACAGGTTTTTGTGTGTACTGAATGTATCGGACAGTGTGTGTGTGCGTGTCGGTTTGTTTGTGTGTGAGAGAGAGAGATGTACAAGTATTCCTTGTGGTCAAAGTTAAAGACATTTAAATAGTTATTTTCTTACTCTAGACTTTTTCTGGTCCTCTTCTCATTCCTCTTTGAACCTGTAATGCATCACCATCTCCCAAGTATAGACTTTTCCCGAACCACCATCCGGGTACTGACCCATCGTCGATGACGAAAATGTATGACCTCACTAACTGTCGCTCTAATAAGTGACGATCATCTGACTCCCACCCGCTCACCATTTGCTTCTCTGTGATGAAAATAAGCATTCCAAATGTCTCTCTTTTTCTACCTCTCTCTCTTTTTCCCCCACCACCACTGCCAGTCATGTGTGACTGTCTTTGAAGGAAGGATGGAAGGTCTAAGAATAGCATAGATGGGCCCCATCGCTGTGATACTGCTGCAGCCCACACACCGTAGCTTCTTAGAGGGCCATTCTTTCTCACGCTCTCGCTCATATCAGCATTCCTTCAACACGTATCCCTCTTAACAGGCAACCGAATATACTTCTAGTGTAGGTGTTTTGATACAATTTATAGGATAGGGACTTTGAATAGAAAAAAATGCATCTTCACTGAAATATCCTGGCTTCTTAATATAAGAATATATGCCGTTTAGCAGACACGTTTATCCAAAGCGACTTAGTCATGCTTGCATACGTTTTACGTACAGGTGGCCCTGGGAATCCAACCCACTATCCATGCTCTACCAACTGAGCTAGAGAGGACCACTTCTTTTGACTTGAGTCAATGCAGCACAGTGAGAGTCTAAACGGTTGGTTACTGATCCCCTCTCTTTGGCGGTTTGTTCTGTAAATGACATGATCGGAATGTCTTGGTCGTCGTAGATTCTTAGAGTGTCCTATCAGCTCAACTCATCAGCATGCCTTGAATTGCCCCTTCGATACCTATTCCCCTTAATAGGCTACCTGATATCCCCATCCTCCTCCGTGCCCCAAATGGCATTCTATTCCCTATGTAATGCACTACTTTTGACCAAAAGCTAGTGCACTAAACAGGGAATATGGTGTCATTTGAGACACAACCCTAGTCTAGATGCTTGGATAAAATTGATTGGCTAGGGTGTATACTGCTTTTGAATAGAGAAATGTCTCCATTGAAATATCTTGGCTTCTCTTGACTTGAGTCAATGCAGCACACTGAGAGTCTAGTTGGTTATATGATCAGAATGTATAGATGCTGTGCGAATATTTCTTGTTGTTGAAGTTGTCACTGTTCCCTGTCACGCCGACGGAACCTCTTTTGAAGCCGCTTTTTGACAGGCAGACAGAGTTACAGCGAGAGGGAGAGATAGAGAGAAGGGAGAGAGAGAGGTGAAGAGGGAGAGAAAGAGAAATGGAGAAGGGGTTAGAGAGAGTCAGATTTTTCAGAGACAGAGAGGCAGAACACAAGGGGAGTGTGGCTCGTCGAGAGAGGGGTGTCGATATATGGAGATGAGAGAGATGGAGGGATGAGAGAGAGAGTGACGGAGGGAGGTTATGATACCAGAACAGGTTGAAGGAATAAGGGAAGTAACATTTGATGAATTACAAATGAGAGAGAGAGAAAAGAGAAGAATTGGGATCATCATGTGTTGTGCAGGTGACTCTTCAGAGAAGGAACGATAGTGAGAGGATAATGATACATTTAACGGAGGAGATGAAGAGGGTGAAAGAGATTTGTAGATGGAGTGTGATCTAACCAGGCTACAGTAGAGTACATGCCATAAAGATAAAGCATGATACTCCTTTGTAGTTTCAAACCTCCGTGACAAACTCTTTCCCCAAGGAATCTATCCAGAAAAGAACACAAAGAACCAATGTGACCGTTAGTATGCTGTGGGTGATTCCATTGTATTCAAGTTAGCAGTGTGCAATGGTCACCATATACAAGAGGTTTACTAACCAAGCCAGGAGTGTAGCTAATTTATAGAACACTTGAAATCAGGGGTTGGAACCAAAGTTATTTTCCAATTGTTTTGTTGTGAACAGAACCATTATTTTTTCATTCTGTTCCACTGTTCCCACTAACAAAATAAAGTTCTGAACCAGTTTGAACCCCCAAAAAGTAACGCTTTATATCATTCCTTTCTGTTCCTTTTTAAACCTCTGAAACATCCATTTTATTTTACATTTAGCTCGACATTATATTACTTCACCAATCAGTGCATATAGAACAGCTTGCTGTGGAGCGGGTAAGTGATTCCATCTGTATAGGAAAGTCGTCAATAACAAATTGTATTTTGTCGTAGCAGCATGGTTGAATCATAATGAAAGACGAACACACATACTGTGCTGCCAGTCACAGTGTAGGGCGGGAGATGCAACGGAAGTGTTCAGGATGAGGAAGGAGGATGTAGGAAGCTTGCCTTGCAGCTCTGAGCATCTTGTTATGACATGCATTATCTGAATTAGGCCCACAGAATTATACCTACGGTGGAGTGGCTTCCATGGAGGAACTTTGAATGTCTTTGAACTTCCGAGTTGGTTTAATGTTGGTACCAGAACAAGCTAGCTAACGAGCTTGTGTGTTCAGAGCAGCACTAGAATCAACAACACGTCTTATCTATTGTATTTACTAAATCCAACGTGAAAAGTGATAACTATTGTATCCTTAACTGGCATTGAAAAGTCCATCCATTCTTCTCTAATTAACCATCTCTCCCTAATTTCTGAATTACGCTTGTGATGTCGTCAGTAGGCTACAGTAACCTATGTAATGTTGTCAGTAGACTACAGTAACCTATGTAATGTTGTCAGTAGGCTACAGTAACCTATGTAATGTTGTCAGTAGACTACAGTAACCTATGTAATGTTGTCAGTAGGCTACAGTAACCCATGTAATGTTGTCAGTAGACTACAGTAACCTATGTAATGTTGTCAGTAGACAACAGTAACCTATGTAATGTTGTCAGTAGACTACAGTAACCTATGTAATGTTGTCAGCAGGCTACAGTAACCTATGTAATGTTGTCAGTAGGCTACAGTAACCTATGTAATTTTGTCAGTAGGCTACAGTAACCTATGTAATGTTGTCAGTAGGCTACAGTAACCTATGTAATGTTGTCAGTAGACTACAGTAACCTATGTAATGTTGTCAGTAGGCTACAGTAACCCATGTAATGTTGTCAGTAGACTACAGTAACCTATGTAATGTTGTCAGTAGGCTACAGTAACCTATGTAATGTTGTCAGTAGACTACAGTAACCTATGTAATGTTGTCAGTAGACTACAGTAACCTATGTAATGTTGTCAGTAGACTACAGTAACCTATGTAATGTTGTCAGTAGACTACAGTAACCTATGTAATGTTGTCAGTAGACTACAGTAACCTATGTAATGTTGTCAGTAGGCTACAGTAACCTATGTAATGTTGTCAGTAGGCTACAGTAACCTATGTAATGTTGTCAGTAGCTACAGTAACCTATGTAATGTTGTCAGTAGACTACAGTAACCTATGTAATGTTGTCAGTAGACTACAGTAACCTATGTAATGTTGTCAGTAGACTACAGTAACCTATGTAATGTTGTCAGTAGGCTACAGTAACCTATGTAATGTTGTCAGTAGGCTACAGTAACCTATGTAATGTTGTCAGTAGGCTACAGTAACCTATGTAATGTTGTCAGTAGACTACAGTAACCTATGTAATGTTGTCAGTAGGCTACAGTAACCTATGTAATGTTGTCAGTAGACTACAGTAACCTATGTAATGTTGTCAGTAGGCTACAGTAACCTATGTAATGTTGTCAGTAGACTACAGTAACCTATGTAATGTTGTCAGTAGGCTACAGTAACCATGTAATGTTGTCAGTAGACTACAGTAACCTATGTAATGTTGTCAGTAGACTACAGTAACCTATGTAATGTTGTCAGTCAGACTACAGTAACCTATGTAATGTTGTCAGTAGACTACAGTAACCTATGTAATGTTGTCAGTAGACTACAGTAACCTATGTAATGTTGTCAGTAGACTACAGTAACCTATGTAATGTTGTCAGTAGACTACAGTAACCTATGTAATGTTGTCAGTAGACTACAGTAACCTATGTAATGTTGTCAGTAGACTACAGTAACCTATGTAATGTTGTCAGTAGACTACAGTAACCTATGTAATGTTGTCAGTAGACTACAGTAACCTATGTAATGTTGTCAGTAGACTACAGTAACCTATGTAATGTCAGTAGACTACAGTAACCTATGTAATGTCAGTAGACTACAGTAACCTATGTAATGTTGTCAGTAGACTACAGTAACCTATGTAATGTTGTCAGTAGACTACAGTAACCTATGTAATGTTGTCAGTAGACTACAGTAACCTATGTAATGTTGTCAGTAGACTACAGTAACCTATGTAATGTTGTCAGTAGACTACAGTAACCTATGTAATGTTGTCAGTAGACTACAGTAACCTATGTAATGTTGTCAGTAGACAACAGTAACCTATGTAATGTTGTCAGTAGACTACAGTAACCTATGTAATGTTGTCAGCAGGCTACAGTAACCTATGTAATGTTGTCAGTAGGCTACAGTAACCTATGTAACGTCGTCAGTAGGCTACAGTAACCTATGTAATGTTGTCAGTAGGCTACAGTAACCTATGTAACTTCGTCAGTAGGCTACAGTAACCTATGTAATGTTGTCAGTAGGCTACAGTAACCTATGTAACTTCGTCAGTAGGCTACAGTAACCTATGTAATGTTGTCACTAGACTACAGTAACCTATGTAACGTCGTCAGAAGGCTACAGTAACCTATGTAACGTCGTCAGAAGGCTACAGTAACCTATGTAACATCGTCAGAAGACTACAGTAACCTATGTAATGTTGTCAGCAGGCTACAGTAACCTATGTAATGTTGTCAGCAGGCTACAGTAACCTATGTAATGTTGTCAGTACGCTACAGTAACCTATGTAATGTTGTCAGTAGGCTACAGTAACCTATGTAATGTTGTCAGCAGGCTACAGTAACCTATGTAATGTTGTCACTAGACTACAGTAACCTATGTAACGTCGTCAGAAGGCTACAGTAACCTATGTAACATCATCAGAAGACTACAGTAACCTATGTAATGTTGTCAGTAGGCTACAGTAACCTATGTAACGTCGTCAGTAGACTACAGTAACCTATGTAATGTTGTCAGTAGGCTACAGTAACCTATGTAACTTCGTCAGTAGGCTACAGTAACCTATGTAATGTTGTCACTAGACTACAGTAACCTATGTAACGTCGTCAGAAGGCTACAGTAACCTATGTAACATCGTCAGAAGACTACAGTAACCTATGTAACGTCGTCAGAAGGCTACAGTAACCTATGTAATGTTGTCAGCAGGCTACAGTAACCTATGTAATGTTGTCAGTACGCTACAGTAACCTATGTAATGTTGTCACTAGGCTACAGTAACCTATGTAACGTCGTCAGTAGGCTACAGTAACCTATGTAATGTTGTCACTAGGCTACAGTAACCTATGTAACGTCGTCAGTAGGCTACAGTAACCTATGCTTCAGAAGGGAGGGGCAGGTAGCCTACATACACACCCACTGTAAAAAAAAATTCAGCTGGCAGGCAGACGCTGGAATAGGTTTCTGAGTGAGAGTGAGGGCTTTGCATAGGCGCTTTGTTGTGATTTTTTGGGGACGGGTAAAAAAATACCTATAGATCACTTTCTTTTTCGGTATGGGTTCTGCTCTTCAAATGATTTGGTTATTTTACGGTTTTCGGTTCTGTTCCCTGAACCAGTTCTAACCCTTGTTTTTTAAATACTTTTCTGGTCTTCATGGATCAAAAATACATTTTGCCCCAGAAAGATAATATTGTAATTAGTGTATCAGAGCTGGCTTGTGTGATAAGTCCCTTTGGTTGAAACCTGAACATTTGGATCGATTCCCCATGCTAATGCCAAGGATTTAGCTCAGTGGGCTAAAATACTATTGCAGCTCACAGTGCAGGAGACTCCTGAGTCTGAGTGTCCCTAACTACTGTGTGAAGTGAACCTGCCTCCTAAGTCTGGGTGTCCCCCACCCCTGACTGTATCACTGAGCTTGCTTTCATTTGGCCCTCTGCTGGGAACAGCTTGCTGATTAATTACCCATGACCACTGAGGTGGGGAGGGGTTGGGTGGGGTTGGAGAGTAACGAGACTGGGAGGGTGGTGGTGAGGGGGAAGCAGGTCATAACTAGTGTCCTCAGGGGGTAGGCTAAAATTAATCACCCCCCATCCCTCCGCCTTGCCGGAAAGACATCTTGCCAGACAAAAGTAGTACAGTCTGTCTCTGGGTTTGAATGAGGAAAAGTTATCTGTATCAAGTGTTGTTTTTTGCATGGCTGTTAACATTAACTGTCAAGGTGAGAATACATGGACAGAGATATATAGGTGCAGTATAGAAATGAGTGATGACACAGAGGTGCCAGACTGTATAGAACATATAACCACATGGCTATCCAGTGGTGGTCCAGTCGTAGAGGCTTTATAGTTCTAATCCAGTGGTGGTCCAGTCGTAGAGGCTTTATAGTTCTAATCCAGTGGTGGTCCAGTCGTAGAGGCTTTATAGTTCTAATCCAGTGGTGGTCCAGTCATAGAGGCTTTATAGTTCTAATCCAGTGGTGGTCCAGTCATAGAGGCTTTATAGTTCTAATCCAGTGGTGGTCCAGTCATAGAGGCTTTATAGTTCTAATCTAGTGGAGGTCCAGTCGTAGAGGCTTTATAGTTCTAATCCAGTGGTGCTCCAGTCGTAGAGGCTTTATAGTTCTAATCCAGTGGTGGTCCAGTCATAGAGGCTTTCTAGTTCTAATCCAGTGGAGGTCCAGTCGTAGAGGCTTTATAGTTCTAATCCAGTGGTGGTACAGTCATAGAAGCTTTATAGTTCTAATCCAGTGGAGGTCCAGTCGTAGAGGCTTTATAGTTCTAATCCAGTGGTGGTCCAGTCATAGAGGCTTTATAGTTCTAATCCAGTGGTGGTCCAGTCATAGAGGCTTTCTAGTTCTAATCCAGTGGAGGTCCAGTCGTAGAGGCTTTATAGTTCTAATCCAGTGGTGGTCCAGTCATAGAAGCTTTATAGTTCTAATCCAGTGGAGGTCCAGTCGTAGAGGCTTTATAGTTCTAATCCAGTGGTGGTCCAGTCATAGAAGCTTTATAGTTCTATTCCAGTGGTGGTCCAGTCATAGAAGCTTTATAGTTCTAATCCAGTGGAGGTCCAGTCGTAGAGGCTTTATAGTTCTAATCTAGTGGTGCTCCAGTCGTAGAGGCTTTATAGTTCTAATCCAGTGGTGGTCCAGTCATAGAGGCTTTCTAGTTCTAATCCAGTGGAGGTCCAGTCGTAGAGGCTTTATAGTTCTAATCCAGTGGTGGTCCAGTCATAGAAGCTTTATAGTTCTAATCCAGTGGAGGTCCAGTCGTAGAGGCTTTATAGTTCTAATCTAGTGGTGCTCCAGTCGTAGAGGCTTTATAGTTCTAATCCAGTGGAGGTCCAGTCGTAGAGGCTTTATAGTTCTAATCTAGTGGTGCTCCAGTCGTAGAGGCTTTATAGTTCTAATCCAGTGGTGGTCCAGTCATAGAGGCTTTCTAGTTCTAATCCAGTGGAGGTCCAGTCGTAGAGGCTTTATAGTTCTAATCCAGTGGTGGTCCAGTCATAGAAGCTTTATAGTTCTAATCCAGTGGAGGTCCAGTCGTAGAGGCTTTATAGTTCTAATCTAGTGGTGCTCCAGTCGTAGAGGCTTTATAGTTGTAATCCAGTGGTGGTCCAGTCATAGAGGCTTTATAGTTCTAATCCAGTGGAGGTCCAGTCGTAGAGGCTTTATAGTTCTAATCCAGTGGTGGTCCAGTCATAGAAGCTTTATAGTTCTATTCCAGTGGTGGTCCAGTCATAGAGGCTTTATAGTTCTAATCCAGTGGTGGTCCAGTCATAGAGGCTTTATAGTTCTAATCCAGTGGTGGTCCAGTCGTAGAGGCTTTATAGTTCTAATCCAGTGGTGGTCCAGTCATAGAGGCTCTATAGTTCTAATCCAGTGGTGGTCCAGTCGTAGAGGCTTTATAGTTCTAATCCAGTGGTGGTCCAGTCATAGAGGCTTTATAGCTCTAATCCAGTGGTGGTCCAGTCATAGAGGCTTTATAGTTCTAATCCAGTGGTGGTCCAGTCATAGAGGCTTTATAGCTCTAATCCAGTGGTGCTCCAGTCATAGAGGCTTTATAGCTCTAATCCAGTGGTGGTCCAGTCATAGAAGCTTTATAGTTCTAATCCAGTGGTGGTCCAGTCATAGAGGCTTTATAGTTCTAATCCAGTGGTGGTCCAGTCATAGAGGCTTTCTAGTTCTAATCCAGTGGTGGTCCAGTCATAGAGGCTTTATAGTTCTAATCCAGTGGTGGTCCAGTCATAGAGGCTTTCTAGTTCTAATCCAGTGGAGGTCCAGTCGTAGAGGCTTTATAGTTCTAATCCAGTGGTGGTCCAGTCATAGAGGCTTTCTAGTTCTAATCCAGTGGAGGTCCAGTCGTAGAGGCTTTATAGTTCTAATCCAGTGGTGGTCCAGTCATAGAAGCTTTATAGTTCTAATCCAGTGGAGGTCCAGTCGTAGAGGCTTTATAGTTCTAATCTAGTGGTGCTCCAGTCGTAGAGGCTTTATAGTTCTAATCCAGTGGTGGTCCAGTCATAGAGGCTTTATAGTTCTAATCCAGTGGAGGTCCAGTCGTAGAGGTGTTTATAGTTCTAATCTAGTGGTGCTCCAGTCGTAGAGGCTTTATAGTTCTAATCCAGTGGTGGTCCAGTCATAGAGGCTTTCTAGTTCTAATCCAGTGGAGGTCCAGTCGTAGAGGCTTTATAGTTCTAATCCAGTGGTGGTCCAGTCATAGAAGCTTTATAGTTCTAATCCAGTGGAGGTCCAGTCGTAGAGGCTTTATAGTTCTAATCTAGTGGTGCTCCAGTCGTAGAGGCTTTATAGTTCTAATCCAGTGGAGGTCCAGTCGTAGAGGCTTTATAGTTCTAATCTAGTGGTGCTCCAGTCGTAGAGGCTTTATAGTTCTAATCCAGTGGTGGTCCAGTCATAGAGGCTTTCTAGTTCTAATCCAGTGGAGGTCCAGTCGTAGAGGCTTTATAGTTCTAATCCAGTGGTGGTCCAGTCATAGAAGCTTTATAGTTCTAATCCAGTGGAGGTCCAGTCGTAGAGGCTTTATAGTTCTAATCTAGTGGTGCTCCAGTCGTAGAGGCTTTATAGTTGTAATCCAGTGGTGGTCCAGTCATAGAGGCTTTCTAGTTCTAATCCAGTGGAGGTCCAGTCGTAGAGGCTTTATAGTTCTAATCCAGTGGTGGTCCAGTCAT
>NC_056430.1:72063340-72123340 GCF_018296145.1 Oncorhynchus tshawytscha | reverse complement strand
TCGTTTGGGCTGTTTGAGGCGGGGTGAGTTCCTCGATCAATGCTCTTTGTAAATGTTAAGTGTGATGACAGTAACAGGCGAGTCCGAGCAAACGCCGCGGCCGCTAGTCTTATTGACACGGGCCAGTTCACCCCAAGGCCCCGCACTGTGACTACACGCCCAATGAAACATCTCTCTCTCTCTCTCTCTCTCTCTCTCTCTCTCTCTCTTTGTGTGTGTGTGTGTTGGCGCTCATGAGTGTGTGCCATCTCATTGGGCAGAGAGTCAGGGAGCTGATTTACAGAGGGGCTCAGTGTAGACGTGTGTGTGGTGGAGACTGATGGTCTATAGCTAAGCATCACTGGACCTGTCCATGCTGTGTACTAGATACATGCTACCGTATACACTTGCTGTGTGTATGTCTGTCTGTGTCTGTGTGTATCTGTGTGTGTTAAATCCTCTGTGTGGGAACGGATGTGGATGGAATAATCACTTAAACAGTTTTCCTTCCACGTTAATGTCTCTGTTACTGTAATTGCAGTGTAAAGTAGTATGTAAAGGACATACGACAGCATATTTAAGTGCTCAGTCTAGATTTGTCTGCCGTCTGTGAGGAAAGCAAATGATCCATTGCGTTGGATGGCTCTTGACATTCTCCGTTTCTTGTAATTAATTTGGAGTTATTAATGACGGTTGAGCTTTTGTGTAGGGCTGATTACCCTAAATGTCAGGGTAGTTCTCTCTTCTCTCTCTCTTAGTCAAACTGGTTGCTCTGTGTGTGTGTGTGTGTGTGTGTGTGTGTGCGCGCATGTGCGTGTGTGCGCATGTGTATGCAGACCTGGGTTACAATACTATTTCAAATATCTCAATTACCTTCACATACATTTTGAAGTAAGTAATCAAATATTTTGTATTTGAAAAGACAAGTCCTGTAGTATTGGAATGCATTTGGAAATGCACTTGGAAAGTATTATGTATGTATATTGTATATTATTGTATATTGTATATTATTTGAAATACGTATTTATTTGAAATACGTATTTAAAGTACTTTCAAATAGTAAGCTATTTATAGGAAGTTAATTGGGAATACTTTCAAATACGTCCAATATACAGTAATTAGTTGATTCTGGCCACATTATTTCAAAATACTCAAATACACAGAAAATAATAAGCAAACATTGTGTGTATCTCCTTGTCCATCAGGGTGCTACATGGAGGCATATTTGAATTGTTGCCATGGAAACTCTCTCTCCGTCTCTCCCTCTCTGACTCTCTCTCTCTCTCCCTCTCCCTATCTCTCTATCTCCCTCTTTCTTCATCCTTGCCCTGCCTCTGTCTCTGTCATTCTCACTATCTCACTCTTTTCTCCCATACTTTCCTCTCCGACTTCTCTCACTGGCCATCTTCTCTAACCTTCCTTCTCATTGTGTGCTTCATCACTCTTTCTTCTTCTCCCTTCATCTTCAGCTCTTCTTTTATCATCCTAATCATCCCTCCATCTTCTCAGCACCCATCCTCCTCCCCCTCGCTGGATATCTTCTTGCTGCTGCTGTTCTTCTTCCTCCAACCAGCTCCATCTGTGTTGTGTATACCTCCATTTATTTTCCCTCCCATCCTCTTCCTCCTCCTCCTCTCTCTACGTCCCTCCTCCTCCTCTCTCTACATTCCTCCTCTTCCTCCTCCTCTCTCTACGTTCCTCCCACTCTCTTCCTCCTCTTCCTCCTCCTCTCTCTACGTTCCTCCCACTCTCTTCCTCCTCTTCCTCCTCCTCTCTCTACGTTCCTCCCACTCTCTTCCTCCTCTTCCTCCTCCTCTCTCTATGTTCCTCCCACTCTCTTCCACTCTCTTCCTCCTCCTCTCTCTACGTTCCTCACACTCTCTTCCTCCTCCTCTCTCTACGTTCCTCCCACTTTCTTCCTCCTCCTCTCTCTACATTCCTCACACTATCTTCTTCCTCCTCCTCTCTCTATGTTCCTCCCACTATCCTCTTCCTCCTCCTCTCTCTATGTTCCTCCCACTCTCTTCTTCCTCCTCCTCTCTCTATGTTCCTCCCACTCTCTCCTTCCTCCTCCTCTCTCTGCTTTCCTCCCACTCTCTTCCTCCTCCTCCCCTCTCTGCTTACCTCCCACTCTCTTCCTTCTCTTCCTCAATTCTCTCTACGTTCCTCCCACTCTCCTCCTCCTCCTCTCTCGGCTTTCCTCCCACTCTCTTCCTCCTCCTCCTCTCTCTGCTTTTCTGCTTTCCTCCCACTCTCTTCCTCCTCTTCCTCACCTCTCTCTACGTTCCTCCCACTCTCTTCCTGCTCTTCCTCACCTCTCTCTACGGTCCTCCCACTCTCTTCCTCCTCCTCCTCTCTCTGCTTTCCTCCCACTCTCTTCCTCCTCTTCCTCACCTCTCTCTACGTTCCTCCCACTCTCTTCCTGCTCTTCCTCACCTCTCTCTACGGTCCTCCCACTCTCTTCCTCCTCCTCCTCTCTCTGCTTTCCTCCCACTCTCTTCCTCCTCCTCCTCCTCTCTCTGCTTTCATCCCACTCTCTTCCCCCTCTTCCTCCACACCTCTCTCTACATTCCTCCCACTCTCTTCCCCCTCTTCCAAACCTCTCTCTACATTCCTCCCACTCTCTTACTCCTCCTCTCCTCTCTCTGCTTTAATCCCACTCTACTCCTCCTCTCCTCTCTCTGCTTTCATCCCACTCTACTCCCCCTCTCCTCTCTCTATTTTCATCCCACTCTACTCCCCCTCTCCTCTCTCTGCTTTCATCCCACTCTACTCCTCCACTCTCCTCTCTCTGTTTTCATCCCACTCTACTCCTCCACTCTCCTCTCTCTGCTTCCATCCCACTCTACTCCTCCTCTTCTCTCTCTGCTTTCATCCCACTCTACTCCTCCACTCCCCTCTCTCTGTTTTCATCCCACTCTCATCCTCCTCCTCTCTCCTCTCTCTGCTTTCATCCCATTCTCCTCCTCCTCCTCCTCCTCTCCCCTCTCTGTTTTCATCCCACTCCTCCTCTCTCTCTGTTTTCATCCCCTCTCTCCCCCTCTCCTCTCTGTTTTCATCCCACTCTACTCCTCCCCTCTCCTCTCTCTGTTTTCATCCCACTCTCTTCCTTTCATCCCCACTCTCTCCGTTCCTCCTCCTCCTCCTCTCTGTTTTCATCCCTCTTCTCTTCCTTCTCTTCCTCCCACTCTCTTCTTCTCTTCCTCCCTCTCGTTCCTCCTCCTCCTCTCTCTCTGCTTTCCTCCCACTCTCTTCCTCCTCCTCCCCTCTCTGCTTACCTCCCACTCTCTTCCTTCTCTTCCTCACTTCTCTCTACGTTCCTCCCACTCTCTTCCTGCTCTTCCTCACCTCTCTCTACGGTCCTCCCACTCTCTTCCTCCTCCTCCTCTCTCTGCTTTCCTCCCACTCTCTTCCTCCTCCTCCTCCTCTCTCTGCTTTCATCCCACTCTCTTCCCCCTCTTCCAAACCTCTCTCTACATTCCTCCCACTCTCTTACTCCTCCTCTCCTCTCTCTGCTTTAATCAAACTCTACTCCTCCTCTCCTCTCTCTGCTTTCATCCCACTCTACTCCCCCTCTCCTCTCTCTGCTTTCATCCCACTCTCTTCCTCCTCCTCTCCTCTCTCTGTTTTCATCCCACTCTACTCCCCCTCTCCTCTCTCTGCTTTCATCCCCTCTCTTCCTCCTCCTCTCCTCTCTCTGTTTTCATCCCCTCTACTCCCCCTCTCCTCTCTCTGCTTTCATCCCCTCTACTCCTCCCTCTCCTCTCTCTGTTTTCATCCCCTCTACTCCTCCACTCCCCTCTCTCTGTTTTCATCCCACTCTCATCCTCCTCCTCTCCTCTCTCTGCTTTCATCCCATTCTCCTCCTCCTCCTCCTCCTCCTCTCCCCTCTCTGTTTTCATCCCACTCTACTCCTCCTCTCCTCTCTCTGTTTTCATCCCACTCTACTCCCCCTCTCCTCTCTCTGCTTTCATCCCACTCTACTCCTCCTCTCCTCTCTCTGTTTTCATCCCAATCTACTCCTCCTCTCCTCTCTCTGTTTTCATCCCACTCTCCTCCTCCTCCTCCTCTCCCCTCTCTGATTTCATCCCCTCTACTCCTCCTCTTCTCCCCTCTCTGTTTTCATCCCACTCTCCTCCTCCTCTCCTCTCTCTACTTTCATCCCATTCTCCTCCTCCTCATCCTCCCTCTGCTTTCATCCCACTCTACTCCTCCTCCTCATCCTCTCTCTGCTTTCATCCCATTCTCCTCCTCCTCTCCTCTCTCTACTTTCATCCCATTCTCCTCCTCCTCCTCATCCTCTCTCTGCTTTCATCCTACTCTCCTCCTCCTCCTCATCCTCTCTCTGCTTTCATCCTACTCTCCTCCTCCTCCCCTCTCTCTGCTTTCATCCCACTCTCCTCCTCCTCCTCTCCTCTCTCTACTTTCATCCCATTCTCCTCCTCCTCCTCATCCTCTCTCTGCTTTCATCCCCTCTACTCCTCCTCCTCATCCTCTCTCTGCTTTCATCCCATTCTCCTACTCCTCCTCTCCTCTCTCTACTTTCATCCCATTCTCCTCCTCCTCCTCATCCTCTCTCTGCTTTCATCCTACTCTCCTCCTCCTCCTCTCCTCTCTCTGCTTTCATCCCACTCTCCTCCTCCTCCCCTCTCTCTCTGTTTCATCCCACTCTCCTCCTCCTCCTCCTCTCTCTGCTTTCATCCCACTCTACTCCTCCTCCTCCCCTCTCTGCTTTCATCCCACTCTACTCCTCCTCCTCCCCTCTCTGCTTTCATCCCACTCTCCTCCTCCTCCCCTTCTCCTCTCCCTGCTTTCGTCCCACTCTCCTCCTCCCTTCTCCTTTCTCTGCTTTCATCCCACTCTCCTCCTCCCTTCTCCTTTCTCTGCTTTCATCCCACTCTCTTCCTCCTCCTCCTCTCCTATCTCTGCTTTCCCCCCACTCTCCTCCTCCTCCTCCTCCTCCTCTCCCTCCTCCCCCTCTCCTCTCTCTGCTTTCCTCCCACTCTCTTCCTCCTCCTCTCCCTCTCCTCTCCTCCCAGCAGTGTCCAACCTCACTGAGGATTGAGCCCGTTTACAATTAGCATGTGTACCTGCAATTAGGCCTGACAAACCTCCACTAATTATGCTTTTAGATGGGACATTTGTAGTAACAGACTACATTAGCTACCCCCTTTTCCTCTGCTACTTCTCCCTCCACCCCTCTGCTTTGCTCTCCCTCTGGCCCCTTTGATATCTCTTTGCCTATTTCTCTCCCCATTTCTCTGTTTTCTCTCTCCTCCCTTTCTCCCCGGTTTTTCTCGTCTCTCTCGCTCACCATGTTCATTCCTCCTCTCTCTGCTTTCTACTCCTTTACTTCTCCCTAGTTGTTTTCTCCCTGTTTTCACTCTCATCTCCCTCTTCTGTGCCCCCCTTTGGATGTCCCTCTCTCTGTCTCTCTATCTCTTTGTCTCCCAGTCCCTAACTCTCTCTGTCTCACTATCTCTTTGTCTCCCAATCCCTATCTCTCTTTCTTTCTCTTTGTGTTTCTCTCCATCTGCCTCTTATAAAAGCATTAAAGTATAGCCACATTAAGGATACCCATTTCTATCTCTATATAAATGAAAATGCTCTGTCGTTGTCATTTGACTTCCCCCCCCACACACACACACACACACACACACAGAGTCAGAAACCAAATGTTTCACATCAAGCTGTGACTAATTGTGTTTCTCCCTGACTGTTCCCTCCCTCTCTTTCTATTCTCTCTCTCCCTATTTCTCTCTGCATTGCTGTTTATAAAAGGAGCAGGAAATAATAGGTCTGCAATTGACTTCAAAGAGGCTAAAGGGAATGGGAGGGAGGGAGGGAGGGAGGGAGGGAGGGAGGGAGGGAGGGGAGGGAGGGAGGGAGGGAGGGAGGGAGGGAGGGAGGGAGGGAGGGAGGGAGGGAGGGAGGGAGGGAGGGAGGGAGGGAGGGAGGGAGGGAATAAGACTGGTGGGAAGAGGGGTTAATGGCAATGAGAGGCAGATACTGTTCAAAGGAACAAAAAAACAAAAAAAGAAAGATATAGAGATAGATAGATAGATAGATAGATAGATAGAAAGAGGGAGAGAGCGGAAGAGAAAGAGAGCAGGAGAGAAAGAGAGAGAGTGATGGACTGAGAGAGACAGAAGGAGAGATGGAGAGAGCTAGAGAGCACAGGGGAGAGAATAAGCATCAGTCTCAGTATGTGAGTGTCTGATGGTCACTTAACCTGGCAGCCAGTCCATGAAGCTCAGAACCCGTCAATCTGTCAAAACACACCCGGCGCTGTCGGTCTCCTCACCGCACACATACACGCACACACGCACACACGCTCTCACGCACGCACGCACGGACACACACACACACACACACACACACACACACACACACACACACACACACACACACACACACACACACACACACACACACACACACACACACACACACACACACACACACACTACAAACTGTCTTTGATGTCTGCCACAAGGTCCCTCTAAGGAAATCACTAGAATAGAGTGGTGGATTAAGCATTGTTGAGCGTCACTAGACATTTTATCTAAATTTATAGCATTTCACCATGTGAACAATACTCTATGTGCGTCATTTGATCCTGTTTTCTTTGTGTGCGGTTGTAGCAGTCATGGTATTATTATGATACAGTACCTCTTTTCAGTCCCATCTCCTGCTGGTATTATCATATTTACTGTACATGATATTAATCCTCTCTCTCTCTCTCCCCCTCCCTACCTCCCTCCCTCCAGGTACTGCATTTACACTCCTCCACGATGCTTGTCAGCCTCCTCTCCCCCTCCCCACTCCAGGACAGGCGCGTCACCTCCTCCTTCCCCCCTCCTCCTCCCGAACACAGCTCTTCCCCTCATCAGCAACCTCGCCTGGCCCTTCCCTCCCTCTCCCTCCCTCTCTCCCTCTCTCTCCTCCTCCTCTCCCTATTCCTTCTGCCCATCTGCGAGTCGGCGCGGTCGCCTGGGAGGGGCGGAGCTGGCCAGGGCGGAGGAGCACCAGGAGGTGCACCCGGGACGGGAGGAGCAGGAGGCGAGAAAGGAGGCCAGAGGGGCACAAACCTCATCCCCCCTCACTACTCCCCTTACTACCCCCCAGTATCCCCTGCCCGGCCCCCTGTGCCCCCCTTACCTCCCAAAGTGGCCTCCTCTCTTAGCATCGCCGTCATCCTGGTGGGCAACTCTAGCGAGGTGTCGTCCACCTACGTGGAGAAAGAGGAGTTCCTCCATGTTCCCCACCCTACCAAAGTCCAACTGGAGACCATGAACGACACGGACCCCAAGAGTATCATCAACCGCATCTGCACCCTGATGACCAACACCTGGCTGCAGGGGGTGGTGTTCGGGGACGACACAGACCAGGAGGCCATCGCCCAGATCCTGGACTTCATCTCTGCCCAGACACACATCCCCATCCTGGGCATCCGAGGAGGCTCCTCCATGGTCATGGCTGCCAAGGTATGGAACACCACCTTTAATGCACATCCATTTCCACTGTGGTACATACAACCTCAGACACCTATCTATTGAATAGTGTGATGCCGTTCATATAATAGTTACAGCTGGTTGGATACACATGTATACAGTGTAATGACAAAATGCACTGTTGGTTAAGGGCTTGTAAGTCAGCATTTCTCTTTGTATTTGGAGTATATGACAAATCAACTTTGATTTGATATGATGACACCACCACTAGTACAATGCAGGACAGTAGGTAGAAATAACTCTGTGAAGCTCACTAAATGCTCAGGGTCCTGACACTAGTTGTTATAGTTCTCTATACATTGGGTACATGCATGCATTCTCTATCCAAGTGCTGGTGTTGAGCCCTGGTTTTTAGTCACACCAACTACTCGACTGAAAGCTAGCTCCTGGTCCAAGGGTGATAGTTGACTTTTGTATATCTCAAACAAGGTTTCTCATCCACTAGTTGACTATTGTATATCTCAAACAAGGTTTCTCATCAACTAGTTGACTTTTGTATATCTCAAACAAGGTTTCTCATCAACTAGTTGACTTTTGTATATCTCAAACAAGGTTTCTCATCACCTAGCAACAGGCATACTGTACTATATCTATGCATGTTCCTGTATGAGGGGCGACCAACCTCCTGAAGCGCATTAAGGCACAGCTGGGCAAGACCACAGAAATAGAAGGACACAGAATGTTTCTATTGAATGGCAGCTATACAGACGCAGAAAAGAAGACAAGTAGGCGGCCAACGCATTTCAAAAACGTTAGAGAGACGATTTACAAGTGATAAACACATGTAAGTAGGAGCACATCAGCCTACACATTACAATACATCAGGGCGCATAACTGCAACATGTTTCAACTCAATAAGTCTTCCTCAAGCTGCGTTGTTCAGCTACACAGCCGATCAAGGCAGTGTTACTTTCAATATTCAATAGGTACAGTAGAGCCATTAAAATCACGCAGAGCAGGGAAATGATTGATTCAGCTGTTAATTGGCTTCCTACAGCATGTGAATCTTCTCAAATGGAACCATTCTCTAGATAGTGCCCTCTGGGCCCTGGTCAGAGGTAGTGGACGACATAGGGAATAGGGTGATAGCGAGGCTACTCAACCTTGAAAAGACTCGCTGTTTGAGACAATGAGACGTTTGGCAAGTCAAATAAGAGCTTTGTCAGATGTGATTTAAAGGAAAACTCCAGGCCAAAACTATATTTTGGCATTTGTTTTATTAGTCCATTGTTGATTTAGTCCCAAAATGTTTTGCATGTCAGCAGTCAAGTTTTCAAGATATATAACTTTCTAAATAGATAAATACAGCTGGTAGGATGCATTTTTGTCACCTGTGCTCCCTCTCCGGCCTCTAGGTTACCAGGCTGCTCGTTATGGCGCACACCTGTCCTTATCGTTACACGCACTTGCGCGTCATTAGACTCACCTGGACTCCATCACCTCCTTGATTACCTGCCCTATATATGTCACTCCCTTTGGTTCCTTCCCCAGGCATTATTATTTCTGTTCCTGTGGCATGTCTGGGCATTGTTCGTGTTTCTTATTTTGTATTATGTTGTGTTTATTTATTAAAATGTGTTAAAACACTCACTCCCTGGACTTGCTTCCCAACTCTCAGCACACATCGTTACAGAATGACTGCCTCAACTGGCTCAACGGGTTTCCATCCCTCAGCGGGATCAATAGGCTCCCATGCCTCAGCTGGCTCTATAGGCTCTCATGCCTCAGCGGGTGAACAGGTTCCTGTTGCTCGACCCAGGCAACCAGAGAGGTCTCAGTTGGCTCATCAGGCTCTTACGCCTCAGCCGGTTCGTTAGGTTTCTGCGCCTCAGTGGAGGCGACCGGTCCGCTCCGGATCCCCGGGATCCTCCCTTTGGTTGGCGTCCTGCAGCTAGAGCCGAACACGCCGGGGAGGGGGTACTGTCACTTGTGCTCTCTCTCCGGCCTCTAGGTCACCAGCCTGCTCATTATGGTGCACACCTGTCACCACTGTTACGCGCACCTGTGCGTCATCAGACTCACCTGGACTCCATCACCTCCTTGATTACCTGCCCTATATATCAAATCAAATCAAATCAATATATATGTCACTCCCTTTGGTTTCTTCCCCAGGCGTCATTGTTTCTCTTTCTGTTTCATGTCTGTGCGTTGTTTGTGTTTCTTGTTTTGTATTATATTCTGTTTATTTATTAAAACACTCACTCCCTGAACTTACTTCGCAACTATAGCACACATCGTTACATTTTTGAATCATATGATGCTGCGTTTTGCATAATATGAAGCTAAATGCATCATACCAGCTGTAATTATGTATTTTGATGATGTGGTGAAACCTACTTTTGAATTGTAACGTACCCAGTAATAACAGACCAATGAACCATATAAATACTTTAGTGAATGTGATTTATCTATCCAGGCTTAGAAATTATTGATCAGATTAGGCCACTGAACATAATGGGAAGTCTTGTAGAAGTCTCTGAGTTTTAGGGGGTGATTTGTCTTTCTTTGAGGATATTTTGACTTGCTTTTGGAGAGTCTACATCAGTTCTCATCTACTTCGTTTACTTGAGCATCAAAATGGAGCCACCGAGGCAGTGGCTTTTCTGCCTGGGTTGTGTGAGTTAGTTGGACATTGTCATGACCGTCCATGAAAATCCAAATAGGTCAGATCAGGTTTGCAATGAATGACTTCAATCAGACCCCTTCTCACCCTGGTGTTAACAAGGTCTGCGCTCTCAAGATTCACCCAATTAATGCTCTGTTTCAACAGACTTTTCCCCGCTGAAACTCTAACACGTTCCCAAACTAATACTGGAACAATCTAACATAGAGCCAGCCTGCCGGAACTGCCCCTTTTGAGCAAGCTGTATAAATGATGGGTTAAGAATGAAACAGGAGACAAAGGGCTATGAGACAGAAGTTTTATCTGATACACATGAAAAGTGAGATGTATACGGAGGGTGCGGAGCAACAAAAGATGAACAGCAGAGGGGCTAAGAAGCAGATCCCGAGTGGAAAGCCATACCCTCTGACCGAGCCAACAGCGGGGATCAGGGTCCGGTGGCGATCCGCCTGTCGCCGATACTTGGATGTGGTCTTCAGAAGAGAGGCTCAGGTACCGCGACAGAGGCCAATGAACGTCTGGGCAGAGGGTATGCTGACTTCTTCCGGGGGCTGATATCCCAGTAGCCAAGCAGGGAAGGGTGTTACAGGTGTATTACACCCACATGAGTTGCTGGCTCCAGGTGGTGGGATTGGCAGGGATGAGGCAACGAAGAGCCGCCTCAAGGTCCTGATTGGCTCGCTCCGGCTGGCCATTAGATTTGGGGTGAAAACCAGAGGACAGGCTGGCCGACGACTCAATGAGGGTGCAGAACGCATTCCAGAACCGGGACGAGAACTGAGGACCACGATCGGAGACCATGTTGACAGGAAGTTCATGGAACCGGAAGACGTGCTGCACCATGAGCTGGGCCGTCTCCTTGACTGAGGGCAACTTGGGAAGGGGAATAAAATGGGCGGCTTTAGAAAACCTATCCACCCCTGTTAGGATCGTGGTGTTGCCATCTGACGGACGAAGACCACTAACAAAGTCCAGGGATATATGGGAGCAGGGGCAGTGAGGAACAGGGAGTGGCTATAGAAGGCCAGCTGGAGCTTACTGCGGAGTCTTATTTTGTGCACAGACAGTGCAGGCGGCAACAAATGCGGAGACATCAGGAACCATGGAAGGCCACCAAAAGCGTAGTCGGATGAAAGCCAGGGTCCGACAGGAGCCTGGGTGGCAGGTCAGTCTCGAGGAATGTGCCCACTCCAGGACTGGGGAACAGCGGAGTCTGGGACAAACATCCAGTTAGCCGGACCCCCCTGGGAATGCTGCGCCTTATGGACAAGGCTCTCTATACGTCAGATGACTGCAGGCGTTAGACAGGAGATAGGGAGTATGGACTCGGGGTCAGACGGAGTAGCAGCGGAGCTATACAAATGTGAGAGTGCATCAGACATTCTGATGTAATATTTTGCGCCCTCCAACCAGTACCTCCACTCTTCCAACACCATCTTGAAGGCGAGGAGTTCTCGATTTTCCACATCATAGTTCCTATCAGCAGGGGTAAGACGATGGGAGACAAAGCGCAGGGGTGCAGAATTTGGTCTTGGTCAGAACGCGAGGGACAGGACGGCCCCCACCCTGACATCCGAGGTGTCGAACTCCACCACAAACTGACAGGATGGGTCCAGATGGATTAAGATGGGGGCTGTGGTGAATCGATGTTTGAGGTCTGAGAAAGCCCGGTCAGCTGCTGGACACCACGTGAATGGAACCTTGGGAGAGGTGAGTGTTGAGAGGGGGGAAGCCAGGGTGCTGTAACCACGGATGAAGCTGCGGTAGAAGTTCGCAAACCCCAGGAAACGATGCTGATGCACTCTGGATGTGGTTGAGGCCAATCCACCACTGCTCTTACCTTGTCTGCATCCATCTGTATATGTCCTGCAGCGCTGACATATCCTAGGAAGGAAATGGTGGAGCAATGGAATTCACACTTCTCTGCTCTAACGAAAAGCTGGTTCTCCAGGAGACGCTGAAGGACCTGTCGGATGTGGAGGACATGCTCTTGAGCTGAATGGGAAAAGACAAGGCTGTCGTAGACAGACACGAACCGGTTCTGCATGATCTGGAGCACATCGTTGACCAGGGCCTGGAACACAGGGTGAGCGTTTGTTTGTCCGAATGGCATAACCGAGTACTCATAGTGCCCGCTAGCCATGTTAATTGCAGTCTTCCACTCATTTCCTTCCTGTATGCAAACCATATAGTAGGCGTTCTGAAGGTCCAACTTAGAGAAGATGGTCGCTCCCTGAAGAGGTTCGAAAGCCGAGGAGATGAGTGAGGGTAACGGTTTTTAACCACAATGTCATTTATGCCCCGGTCGTCGATACACGGGCTGCGGGTGAGGCAGATGGACAAATACCACCTGCAGTGAGAGAGTCCTCAATGTTCTCCTCCATAGCCTTGGTCTCCGGACTCGACAGGGAGTAAAGCCATCCCCGAGGTAGTGTAGTGCCTGGGAGAAGGTCAATGGCACGGTCATAGGGTCAATGTGGGGGAGAGACATAGCGCGGTCCTTGTTGAAGACCTCCCGGACCAGGTACTCCAGGTACTCTGCAGGAATGGCTGAGAGTTCCAAGGCTTCTCCCAAGCCTGCAGGAAGACGTCCCGGGGAAGACTTTGCCAACTTAAGATACTGTGCATGGCAGAACCATCTCCAAACAACGATAGACTCAGTAGCACAGTCGATCAGGGGATTGTGCTTCTGGAGCCACGAATACCCCCAAACCACGTCGACAGATTCTATGAGCAGGAACTGCATACATTTCCTGATTCGTAGGTTGATAAGAACCGTATTGCGGGTGACTCTGCCAATAGAGCGCCCATCCAGCGCTCTGAAGTCCATGGGAATTGAGAGGAGTTGATTGGAGATTCCCAGCTCTGACACCAATGGTGTGTCGATAAAGCTCTCGTCGGCCACAGTGCCAATGAGCACCTGGAGAGATTTGGCCTGGTCACCCCATAACAGGGTGGTATGGAGATGTGTACGAGTAATGGGAGATTGGAAAATCCCTGTATGGCTCACCAGAGAACTTGTACTTACTGATGAGCCGGGTCTTTTTAATGGACAGGTGGAAATATTGTGTCCTGTAGTTTCGCAATACATACAGCTCCTGGTGCTCAACCTGCATAAACTTTCATCTGGAGACAATCTAGCCTTTCCCAGTAGCTTGGGCTCTGGTCAAGGAGATGAGGGAGTCTAGGTCCATGGGCAGCTCCCGGGCAGCAAGCTTGTCATTAATCACTGATAATCTTTGAAGGAACTCGTCTAGCAGGGCTCCCGGGTTTGAGGCAATCTCAGCCGCCAACTTGCAAAAATCCACTGCGTAGTTTGCTACACTACGGGAGTCTTGCCGTAGTTGGAGCAGCTTACGAGCAGCCTCTCTCCCGGACATCGGAGAATTGAACAATTCACCTACCTCCGCCACAAACTCCTCCAGACTGAGGCAAATGGTGGACTGTTACTACCACACCGACTTAGCCCAGGCGTGTGCCCTCCCGGACATCAGCGTTATCAAATATGCTATCTTTGAGCGGTCCGAGGGGAACGAAGAAGGCTGCGGGTTGAAGATGAGGGAGCACTCGGAGAGAAACGCACGGCAGGTTCCAGAATCTCCAGCGTAGTGCCTCTGGAGGAGGTAAGCGAGGTTCTTGGGACACTGGGGTAGGCTGGGAAGAAATGCCGCTGGTGGCGGGGTTGCTGAGAGTCTGGGGAATTACTGTAGTGACTTGCTGCCTAGTTGGGAATCTGCAGTGCTCCAGCAATGTGTCGAACACATGGTCATGGTGTTCTGCCATGGTATGGAGTCTCTCCATAAGGCATTGCAACTCCCCATGTCTTCCAATGGTGGCTCCTTGGAAGTAGAGAGCCTTGCGGCGCTGGTCCGAGCCTGCTGGGTCAGTCATGGCCAGTTCGTACTATCACGGCTCAGACTAAGACCCAGATGCAGACACAGGAGGCGGATAGTACGAGTCTCAGAGTTTATTATAGTACACGCGGCAGTCAAAACGGAAGTCAAGGCAGGCAAAAAAGTCAGAACTGAGAAGACTAGGAAAAACAAAACTAGAGCACAGGGAACACACTGGTAGGACTTGGTGGGACAAGACAAACTGGCAACAGATAAACAGAAAAGGCAGGTATAAATACACAAGGGATAATGGAGGGAAATAGGATACACCTGGTGGGGGGTGGAGACAAGCACAAAGACACGTGAAACAGATAAGAATGTGACACTGTCCCTCTCTCTCTCCCTCTCCATCTCTTCTTTAACAAGCATCAATGTTGTTGACATTCTGCTAGGGATCTGTTTTCAGTGTATTACATCTCCAGTCAATAACCGATGCAAAGCGTTTATTCTGTGTTCCCATTTAATTAGCTAGTAAATAAATAATTAAACCAATTTGTGAAGTATTGAATCATAAGTCAGGCCCAGGTTTTTGCAGATGCAAGGAGATTACGACTATTCACAATGTTGATATAATACAAGGTTATGATTAATAAGTTGACTGTTTATACAAATGTGATTGGTAAAGACCTTTTAGAGTTTAATTCGGGAGATGATAACTCTTTAAAAACCGCTCTCGTGGTGCCCCAGATCCTAATGAGTTGGAAAAGAGATATTATCTCAATGAGAAAAAACCTGTATAAATAAAGGTCAAATTAAATTAAAATATAACAACGAGTTAATTGTTACATGATGGATTTAGTCAGGTAACAATTAAAAACAGTTTTGAAGACTTCAAACGTCCTTAGAAGATATCGATGTCTTCTATGTACCTGTTTAGTACTGTGACCAAAATCAGAGGGAGACTAAAATACATCTGTGTCTCTGTGAACCCCCTGAACTCGGTTTAATGGATCACATGAAAACAACTCAAATCAAACAGGATTGAATTCAAACAACCACTGACTGTGAGATGGTCTTTTACAAAGGTCTGAGGCTGTTAGCAAAGGTCAGCTTGGGGTTTGCAAACAGACATTCATCTGAGAAACAAGCCTCTCAGAGGAAAGTGAGAGAGAAAAAGGTAATTCACGGAAAATGGTTCTCTTGAAAAGAGAGAAAGGCAAGACCACAGCAATAGGCACACTTCAAAAAGAACCACAGAAAAGATAGTAAATAGAGGCCGAAAGGAATAGAGAATCAGAAATAGAAAGATGGAGAGAGAGAATGTGTAACACAGAGAGAGATAGGGTTATGAAATTATCCAGAATATGTGTGTGGGTGTGAGGGAGGAAGAGGATTCTACTCAACATATAATTACCCTATTTAAAAACTGACAGATAGACAGAGGGCACCAACACTGAGACTGACAGGAACTGACAGGGACTGACAGGGACGATGAGACACATGCCCAGGACAACAATACAAGTCAGGAGGGAAAAAACACATGTTAAAGGCCTATTAGAGAGAGGGAAGGACAGGTAGAGAGAGCGAGAGAGAGAGAGAGAGAGAGATGTGAAGAGATGAAAACTGAAGACATATATACGACTGTTTTCTCTCTTTTCTTAGTAATTACTTCTCACTTGCTCCCCCCCACACACACACAGTGAACACAGAACTGTAGGCTGAATGAGGCTGATACGGTTGGCATGGAAACCCCATGCTTATACATTTCTATATATATATATAAGGACAACTACAGAGGGAGGTAGGCATGTTTATTTTCTGAGCCTCTGAAAAAAGGGAAGGGATAGAATAGACGGATGAAGCCAAAATGCTCTGGTCATGGGGTAGGTAGTGTGAGGTTGTGTACAGGCTAAACCTGGAACAGAGGGATGGGGGGATGGAACTGACTGGAGAGATGGAGGGAGGGATGGAGAAAGAGAGATGGAGGGATGGGGGACTGATGGAGAATAGATGAGAAGTTATTGTGATAGATGTTTTGGAAATAAGGGATTTGGTGCACATTACTGCACCAGATATGTAAATATGAAAAGGAGGAGGCTGGAAAGGGAAAGAAAGATGGAGGAAGCAAAGAGATAGAGTTCTCAGATGGCAAGAGAGATGTGTGTGGGTGAGATGGAACATGAAGCCTATAGAGTCATGTGGGGGAGTTGTATGAACCGTGATCCTGTGTGCATGTGTGTGTGCGTGTGGGCGTGTGTGCGTTTGTCCCTACATGCTGTGTGTGAGTGCAAGCGCAACATGAAAACAACCCCAGCATCAATACCTCAGTTCCCTTCAGGTTGTTGGGTCAATCATCTATCAAGGCCCCACCATAACCAGTCATCTATTCTAACTCTTCCTTCTAAGCCTCCCCTAACCTCTCACTCTGGGTAATAACCTCTTACCAATAGGTCATATGAGGCCTCACCATTACCAGTAATCTATTCTATCACCATTCCCAGTCATCTATTCTAACTCTCCTGTCTAAACGTGGACAATGTGGACAAGAGACAACTACAAATACCTAGGTGTCTGGCTAGACTGTAAACTCTCCTTCCAGACTCATATTAAACATCTCCAATCCAAAATCAAATCTAGAATCGGCTTCCTATTTCGCAATAAAGCCTCCTTCACTCATGCCGCCAAACTTACCTTAGTAAAACTGACTATCCTACCGATCCTCGACTTCCGATCCTCGACAAAATAGCTTCCAATACTCTACTCAGCAAATTGGATGTAGTCTATCACAGTGCCATCCGTTTTGTTACCAAAACGCCTTATACCACCCACTACTGCGACCTGTATGCTCTAGTAGGCTGGCCCTCGCTACATATTCGTCGCCAGACCCACTAGCTCCAGGTCATCTATAAGTCTATGCTAGGTAAAGCTCTGCCTTATCTCAGCTCACTGGTCATGATAACAACACCCAACTGTAGCACACGCTCCAGCAGGTATATCTCACTGGTCATCCCCAAAGCCAACACCTCCTTTGGCCTTTCCTTCCAGTTCTCTGCTGCCAGTGACTGGAACAAATTGCAAAAATCGCTGAAGCTGGAGACTTACATTTCCCTCACTAACTTTAAGCATCAGCTATCTGAGCAGCTAACCGATCGCTGCAGCTGTACATAGTCCATCTGTAAATAGCCCACCCAATCTACCTACCTCATCCCCCATATTGTTTTTTATTTACTTTGCTTCTCTTTTGCACACCAGTATCACTACTTACACACCCTCATCTGCTCATCTATCACTCCAGTGTTAATCTGCTAAATTGTAATTACTTTGCTACTTTGGCCTATTTATCGCCCTACCTCCTCATGCCATTTGCACACACTGTATATAGACTCTCTTTTCTATTGTGTTATTGACTGTACACTTGTTTATTCCATGTGTAACTCTGTGTTGTTGTCTCTGTTGCACTGCTTTGCTTTATCTTGGTCAGGTCGCAGTTGTAAATGAGAACTTGTTCTCAACTGGCTTACCTGGTTAAATAAAGGTGAAATAAAAAAATAAGCCTCTCCTAACCTCTCACTCGGTGTCCCAATAGGTCATATGAGGCCTCACCACTACCAGTAATCTATTCTAACACCATTACCAGTCATCTATTCTAACTCTCCTGTCTAAGCCTCCCCTAACCTCTCACTCGGTGTCCCAATAGGTCATATGAGGCCTCACCACTACCAGTAATCTATTCTAACACCATTACCAGTAATCTATTCTAACACCACTACCAGTAATCTATTCTAACACCACTACCAGTAATCTATTCTAACACCATTACCAGTAATCTATTCTAACACCACTACCAGTAATCTATTCTAACACCATTACCAGTAATCTATTCTAACACCATTACCAGTCATCTATTCTAACGCCATTACCAGTAATCTATTCTAACACCACTACCAGTAATCTATTCTAACACCACTACCAGTAATCTATTCTAACACCATTACCAGTAATCTATTCTAACACCACTACCAGTAATCTATTCTAACACCATTACCAGTAATCTATTCTAACACCATTACCAGTCATCTATTCTAACACCATTACCAGTCATCTATTCTAACACCATTACCAGTCATCTATTCTAACTCTCCTGTCTAAGCCTCCCCTAACCTCTCACTCTGGGTCCCAATAGGTCATATGAGGCCTCACCACTACCAGTAATCTATTCTAACACCATTCCCAGTCATCTATTCTAACACCATTTCCAGTAATCTATTCTAACTCTCCCTTCTAAACCTCCCCTAACCTCTCACTCTGGGTCCCGGTATAGGACAAACAGCTTGATTTTTAAGATGCAAAGTCTACGTCCCAAATGGCACCCTATGTTTAACTAAGGTGCATAGGGCTCTGGTCAAAGGTAGTGAATCATATAGGGAACAAGCTGCCATTTGTTACGCTGCCAAACAGGTTTCCAGATACAGTATCCAGCCTCTGAACAATTGACTTCAGCAGAAATGTCATCCCGCGTCATGCATGTCCATTTCAGAGCCAGAACGGAATCCATTGTGTTCGCCTCAATACGCAACGGAGAAAATAAGAGAATGTGATTGGTCCGTTATGCACTCTGCGCTGTATTTGTCCCTCTTTTCCTACTGAATGGCCTATTAGGGTGGATCAGTGAGCCATTGACAGGTGCAGGTAGACCGATTATACACAAAACAATGCACACACCCACACGTCGCTCCTATTTCTGCCATTCATGTACACTGCTGCCAACACGCACACATACACAAACACACACACACACGCATACGCACACAAACACACACACACAGTCCGTGCTATTCTGTCATTCATGTACACTGCTGCCAACACGCACACGCACACAAACACACACACACAGTCCGTGCTATTCTGTCATTCATTTACACTGCTGCAATGTGTGTTCTATTGGACACAATACTGGACCGTATTCTCATTATCCTACTCCACTGGCTAATGAGCTTTCTACTGTGTGGAGTTAAGCGGTGTGTGTATGTCTGTGTTGGTGTGTCGGTGTGTATCCGGTGTGTGTGTGTGTTGGGGTTGAATGATAATGACCTTGCATTGTGTTTGGGGGATTAGACCGCAGTTTGCTTTCTGTGAAACAAGCTGCCCAGAGGAGTCTGCTCCCTGATATCATTTCTCACTTCTGGTACCCACTTCATTCAACATTTATCTCGTGTATTACAGATTTTTAAACATTCAGATGAAAGAAATATAAATATATTCTGAAGCATAGGTTCATCTTATCGAGGGTTTACCAAGACTTCATGAATGCCCTATCAAGCCTTTATAAGTTGTAGTTTGTTTAAAGTGGTACCTTGACCTTTCTTTCAACACCAGAAGACTGTAAACACCCTATACACAGCCCAGTAGCCTATATGGTATATATGGCCTATACTTCCCCAAACCTCCTGTCAACCAAGTGAATGACTGATTGATTACTGGTGTTATGACCAGTGAGGGCTGTAAACTTCCTGTAAGAGTGTGGGGGCTAGTGAGCCTATAGTAGACCCAGTTGTCTTCCAGTTCATTGGATCCTCCACCACGACCAGTTGGCACCACTCGGTCATGGCTCTAAAGAATAGAGATTATTTCAATTTTTTTTGCATTTTAGCTAACCCTAACCATTTCCCCAAATGTAACCCAATTCTCCCAACCTGCTACGTTAATTCTCCCAACCTGCTACGTTAATTCTCCCAACCTGCTACGTTAATTCTCCTAACCTGCTGCAAAAATTATGCTAATTTCTAAAATAACCTGTTGTCCCTTCTGGCCAAGACCCACACACTCTTACCAACCGTTTGCTAAGAAGCTTGGGAGATAGCTAATCTGTTGACGTGGTGCCACAGCCCCTGATTGCGACTGGCCCACGGATCCACTTCCATTGTTCTGTTCAATTGTTCTGTTCCATTATTCTCTGCTCCAATCCGTGGTTTTTAGGACCGTGTTTCCCATTATGCTGTTCAGTTTTACATGATGGGATAAGGTACTGTCTCTAATGCCCTGTGTTGCAATTAGGAGCAATCCCAAAAGATGGAGAGAATTAAAATCAAGCTGCCTGCACTAACTGTATATGAAGCGGCCGCCACTCTCCTAGTTATTTTTTCTCACTCAGCAATGACAACTCGCTCACTCTCTTTCTGAGTCACTACGTTATTCATCGATTCACTTTATCATTCTTGTCTCTCTTAGTGTCCCTCTCTCCCTTTTCCCAGTGTCGCAATTGTCCTGATTTTAAAATATTGTGACTCAACATTTCATTGAAGTAGACAGAGATATTGAGAGGGAAAGGAAGAGACGTGACAGAGAATCAAATCAAATCAAATCAAATCAAATCAAATTTATTTATATAGCCCTTCGTACATCAGCTGATATCTCAAAGTGCTGTACAGAAACCCAGCCTAAAACCCCAAACAGCAAGCAATGCAGGTGTAGAAGCACGGTGGCTAGGAAAAACTCCCTAGAAAGGCCAAAACCTAGGAAGAAACCTAGAGAGGAACCAGGCTATGTGGGGTGGCCAGTCCTCTTCTGGCTGTGCCGGGTGGAGATTATAACAGAACATGGCCAAGATGTTCAAATGTTCATAAATGACCAGCATGGTCGAATAATAATAAGGCAGAACAGTTGAAACTGGAGCAGCAGCACAGTCAGGTGGAAGTTGAAACTGGAGCAGCAGCATGGCCAGGTGGACTGGGGACAGCAAGGAGTCATCATGTCAGGTAGTCCTGGGGCATGGTCCTAGGGCTCAGGTCAGTTGAAACTGGAACAGCAGCATGGCCAGGTGGACTGGGGACAGCAAGGAGTCATCATGTCAGGTAGTCCTGGAGCTCAGGTCCTAGGGCTCAGGTCCTCCGAGAGAGAGAAAGAAAGAGAGAAGGAGAGAATTAGAACGCACACTTAGATTCACACAGGACACCGAATAGGACAGGAGAAGTACTCCAGATATAACAAACTGACCCCAGCCCCCGACACAAACTACTGCAGCATAAATACTGGAGGCTGAGACAGGAGGGGTCAGGAGACACTGTGGCCCCATCCGAGGTCACCCCCGGACAGGGCCAAACAGGAAGGATATAACCCCACCCACTTTGCCAAAGCACAGCCCCCACACCACTAGAGGGATATCTTCAACCACCAACTTACCATCCTGAGACAAGGCTGAGTATAGCCCACAAAGATCTCCGCCACGGCACAACCCAAGGGGGGCGCCAACCCAGACAGGATGACCACAACAGTGAATCAACCCACTCAGGTGACGCACCCCCTCCAGGGACGGCATGAGAGAGCCCCAGTAAGCCAGTGACCCAGCCCCTGTAATAGGGTTAGAGGCAGAGAATCCCAGTGGAAAGAGGGGAACCGGCCAGGCAGAGACAGCAAGGGCGGTTCGTTGCTCCAGAGCCTTTCCGTTCACCTTCACACTCCTGGGCCAGACTACACTCAATCATATGACCCACTGAAGAGATGAGTCTTCAGTAAAGACTTAAAGGTTGAGACCGAGTTTGCGTCTCTGACATGGGTAGGCAGACCGTTCCATAAAAATGGAGCTCTATAGGAGAAAGCCCTGCCTCCAGCTGTTTGCTTAGAAATTCTAGGGACAATTAGGAGGCCTGCGTCTTGTGACCGTAGCGTACGTGTAGGTATGTACGGCAGGACCAAATCAGAGAGATAGGTAGGAGCAAGCCCATGTAATGCTTTGTAGGTTAGCAGTAAAACCTTGAAATCAGCCCTTGCTTTGACAGGAAGCCAGTGTAGAGAGGCTAGCACTGGAGTAATATGATCAGAGAAGCCCTGATCGAGTGTCCTATTTGATTTATCAGTTTCTCTCAACATGAACACAACCTGAAGAATATACAAGCAACACACTCTATTCATTCTCCTTCATCTGTCCAAATGAATCATCTTTCACAATACATCCTCTTGCTGTCATCTTCTGTCCCTGTATAGTTCTCTCATCCTCCTGCAGTAGTTCCATCTCCCCACTCCATTACAGATTTTGGATCTTCATTTGATCAGGAAATGCCAACTTGTGGTTTTTAAAAGGATTCTAAAGTTTGCAATTTCCACTTAGACATTTCTGACTTGTTTTGCCCTAACAAAAATGTTGCTGCAGGATCATTTTCCTGCTTAGCAAATTGGCTCAAAAAGTGTGTGTGTGTGTGTGTGTGTGTGTGTGTGTGTGTGTGTGTGTGTGTGTGTGTGTGTGTGTGTGTGTGAGAGAGAGAGAGAGAAGGACAGATTGGAGAACAACAAGAGAGTGAGGCTGTAGACAATTCAGATAGTCACGCACGCACACACACACACACACACACACACACAGGCCTGTGTGTGTGTGTGTGTGCGTGTGTGTGTGCGTGCGTGAGTGAGTGAGTGAGTGAGTGAGTGAGAGAGAGAGAGAGAGAGAGAGACTGCCTCCCCACCCCACAGTCAGGGCTGAGGTCTCCACTAATACAAGGCCAGAGTCCCGTCCCTCCCTCCTGACTCCAATCATTGTCTACAGCCTCACTCTCTTGTTGTTCTCCAATCGGTCCTTCTCTTCAACTCTGTCAGCATTCACATTCCCCTATTTCCTTATGCTTTCGCCTCTGTTGTTTTTCCTGTTAAACCCCATTCACATTCCCCTATTTCCTTACGCTTTCGCCTCTGTTCTTTTCCTGTTAAACCCCATTCACATTCCCCTATTTCCTTACGCTTTCGCCTCTGTTCTTTTCCTGTTAAACCCCATTCACATTCCCCTATTTCCTTACGCTTTCGCCTCTGGTCTTTACCTGTTAAACCCCATTCACATTCCCCTATTTCCTTACGCTTTCGCCTCTGTTCTTTTCCTGTTAAACCCCATTCACATTCCCCTATTTCCTTATGCTTTCGCCTCTGGTCTTTACCTGTTAAACCCCATTCACATTCCCCTATTTCCTTACGCTTTCGCCTCTGTTCTTTTCCTGTTAAACCCCATTCACATTCCCCTATTTCCTTACGCTTTCGCCTCTGTTCTTTTCCTGTTAAACCCCATTCATATTCCCCTATTTCCTTACGCTTTCGCCTCTGTTCTTTTCCTGTTAAACCCCATTCACATTCCCCTATTTCCTTACGCTTTCGCCTCTGTTCTTTTCCCTGTTAAACCCCATTCACATTCCCCTATTTCCTTACGCTTTCGCCTCTGTTCTTTCCCTGTTAAACCCCATTCACATTCCCCTATTTCCTTACGCTTTCGCCTCTGTTCTTTTCCTGTTAAACCCCATTCACATTCCCCTATTTCCTTACGCTTTCGCCTCTGTTCTTTTCCTGTTAAACCCCATTCACATTCCCCTATTTCCTTACGCTTTCGCCTCTGTTCTTTTCCTGTTAAACCCCATTCATATTCCCTATTTCCTTACGCTTTCGCTCTCTGTTCTTTCCCTGTTAAACCCCATTCACATTCCCCTATTTCCTTACGCTTTCGCCTCTGTTCTTTCCTGTTAAACCCCATTCACATTCCCCTATTTCCTTACGCTTTCGCCTCTGTTCTTTCCCTGTTAAACCCCATTCACATTCCCCTATTTCCTTACGCTTTCGCCTCTGTTCTTTCCCTGTTAAACCCCATTCATATTCCCCTATTTCCTTACGCTTTCGCCTCTGTTCTTTCCTGTTAAACCCCATTCACATTCCCCTATTTCCTTACGCTTTCGCCTCTGTTCTTTTCCCTGTTAAACCCCATTCACATTCCCCTATTTCCTTACGCTTTCGCCTCTGTTCTTTTCCTGTTAAACCCCATTCACATTCCCCTATTTCCTTACGCTTTCACCTCTGTTCTTTCCCTGTTAAACCCCATTCACATTCCCCTATTTCCTTACGCTTTCACCTCTGTTCTTTCCCTGTTAAACCCCATTCACATTCCCCTATTTCCTTACGCTTTCACCTCTGTTCTTTCCCTGTTAAACCCCATTCACATTCCCCTATTTCCTTACGCTTTCGCCTCTGTTCTTTCCCTGTTAAACCCCATTCACATTCCCCTATTTCCTTACGCTTTCGCCTCTGTTCTTTCCCTGTTAAACCCCATTCACATTCCCCTATTTCCTTACGCTTTCACCTCTGTTCTTTCCCTGTTAAACCCCATTCACATTCCCCTATTTCCTTACGCTTTCGCCTCTGTTCTTTCCTGTTAAACCCCATTCACATTCCCTATTTCCTTACGCTTTCGCCTCTGTTCTTTTCCTGTTAAACCCCATTCATATTCCCCTATTTCCTTACGCTTTCGCCTCTGTTCTTTCCTGTTAAACCCCATTCACATTCCCCTATTTCCTTACGCTTTCGCCTCTGTTCTTTCCCTGTTAAACCCCATTCACATTCCCTATTTCCTTACGCTTTCGCCTCTGTTCTTTCCCTGTTAAACCCCATTCACATTCCCCTATTTCCTTACGCTTTCGCCTCTGTTCTTTCCCTGTTAAACCCCATTCATATTCCCCTATTTCCTTACGCTTTCGCCTCTGTTCTTTCCCTGTTAAACCCCATTCACATTCCCCTATTTCCTTACGCTTTCGCCTCTGTTCTTTTCCCTGTTAAACCCCATTCACATTCCCCTATTTCCTTACGCTTTCGCCTCTGTTCTTTTCCTGTTAAACCCCATTCACATTCCCCTATTTCCTTACGCTTTCACCTCTGTTCTTTCCCTGTTAAACCCCATTCACATTCCCCTATTTCCTTACGCTTTCACCTCTGTTCTTTCCTGTTAAACCCCATTCACATTCCCCTATTTCCTTACGCTTTCACCTCTGTTCTTTCCCTGTTAAACCCCATTCACATTCCCCTATTTCCTTACGCTTTCGCCTCTGTTCTTTCCCTGTTAAACCCCATTCACATTCCCCTATTTCCTTACGCTTTCGCCTCTGTTCTTTCCCTGTTAAACCCCATTCACATTCCCCTATTTCCTTACGCTTTCGCCTCTGGTCTTTCCCTGTTAAACCCCATTCACATTCCCCTATTTCCTTACGCTTTCACCTCTGTTCTTTCCCTGTTAAACCCCATTCACATTCCCCTATTTCCTTACGCTTTCGCCTCTGTTCTTTCCCTGTTAAACCCCATTCACATTCCCCTATTTCCTTACGCTTTCGCCTCTGTTCTTTCCCTGTTAAACCCCATTCACATTCCCCTATTTCCTTACGCTTTCGCCTCTGTTCTTTCCCTGTTAAACCCCATTCACATTCCCCTATTTCCTTACGCTTTCACCTCTGTTCTTTCCCTGTTAAACCCCATTCACATTCCCCTATTTCCTTACGCTTTCGCCTCTGTTCTTTCCTGTTAAACCCCATTCACATTCCCCTATTTCCTTACGCTTTCGCCTCTGTTCTTTCCTGTTAAACCCCATTCACATTCCCCTATTTCCTTACGCTTTCGCCTCTGTTCTTTCCCTGTTAAACCCCATTCACATTCCCCTATTTCCTTACGCTTTCACCTCTGTTCTTTCCCTGTTAAACCCCATTCACATTCCCCTATTTCCTTACGCTTTCGCCTCTGTTCTTTCCCTGTTAAACCCCATTCACATTCCCCTATTTCCTTACGCTTTCGCCTCTGTTCTTTCCTGTTAAACCCCATTCACATTCCCCTATTTCCTTACGCTTTCGCCTCTGTTCTTTCCTGTTAAACCCCATTCATATTCCCCTATTTCCTTACGCTTTCGCCTCTGTTCTTTCCTGTTAAACCCCATTCACATTCCCCTATTTCCTTACGCTTTCGCCTCTGTTCTTTTCCCTGTTAAACCCCATTCACATTCCCCTATTTCCTTACGCTTTCGCCTCTGTTCTTTCCTGTTAAACCCCATTCACATTCCCCTATTTCCTTACGCTTTCACCTCTGTTCTTTCCCTGTTAAACCCCATTCACATTCCCCTATTTCCTTACGCTTTCACCTCTGTTCTTTTCCCTGTTAAACCCCATTCACATTCCCCTATTTCCTTACGCTTTCACCTCTGTTCTTTCCCTGTTAAACCCCATTCACATTCCCCTATTTCCTTACGCTTTCGCCTCTGTTCTTTCCCTGTTAAACCCCATTCACATTCCCCTATTTCCTTACGCTTTCGCCTCTGTTCTTTCCTGTTAAACCCCATTCACATTCCCCTATTTCCTTATTCGCCTCTGGTCTTTCCCTGTTAAACCCCATTCACATTCCCCTATTTCCTTACGCTTTCACCTCTGTTCTTTCCCTGTTAAACCCCATTCACATTCCCCTATTTCCTTACGCTTTCGCCTCTGTTCTTTCCCTGTTAAACCCCATTCACATTCCCCTATTTCCTTACGCTTTCGCCTCTGTTCTTTCCCTGTTAAACCCCATTCATATTCCCCTATTTCCTTACGCTTTCGCCTCTGTTCTTTCCCTGTTAAACCCCATTCACATTCCCCTATTTCCTTACGCTTTCGCCTCTGTTCTTTCCCTGTTAAACCCCATTCATATTCCCCTATTTCCTTACGCTTTCGCCTCTGTTCTTTCCCTGTTAAACCCCATTCACATTCCCCTATTTCCTTACGCTTTCGCCTCTGTTCTTTCCCTGTTAAACCCCATTCATATTCCCCTATTTCCTTACGCTTTCGCCTCTGTTCTTTTCCTGTTAAACCCCATTCATATTCCCCTGCCTTCTCTCTGGCACCTTTCCTTTTTTCTTTTAGATGTCTAATCATGTCCTTGATGGGGTCAGTGATATTGTGTGTGGACTTTCAACAGTTGACTAAAGGTTTTAGTGTGTCTGCCTGGCATGGGCCATTCTGATACATTCCCTCAATGTAACTATCTGGCCTTTCTCTGTTTAGTGAATGCCAGGCGTGATAATTACCATGTGATGCAATTAACTGAGAAACGATGACAGATAATTCAAATCTAACGACATTCTCTGTCTGCTTCTCGTGACAGCAGATCGTTTTTCTCTGACAACGGCCAGCTGTTTTGATTCACAACTTAATTCAAAGCATATAGTGTTTGGGATTAAATGCAAATCAGCCATGCCGCCTTTGATACATTTGCATGACAAGTGAGAACGTTTGTCATATTCTCTTCCTGAAACAGCAAATGATCACATGAAATGTTCGCCTGTTTTCGTTTTGTCACAGCTGTTATTCATCTCATTTGAATGTGCGATTTGTTAATCATAGCTGCCGATTAAACTCCTTAATATTAATGTTCAAGACAGTGTTAATGAGTATACACCCCATAGTGTTAGGCCACAGTGAACAAGACCAGCATTGGCTAGTGCTCGTTGGCTGTACCTGCGACAAAACGACACTATTTCTCATCTTATAGCTTGTTCTCCATCTTCTTTTTTTAAAATAGTGAGCCGACATGTTTTCAGCACATTTATTTCCCTGACTGATCAAAACAAATGTTTTTGTGCCTCTCTCTTCTCTCTCTGCCACAGAGAGCAATGTGTTTGGAACATCAAATCACAATGAAATCGCAGTGTTGAATCACACAACGTATCGAGATGTGAGAATCACAATACATATCGTGATAATAGCGTATCGTGAGGTCCCCGGCAATTCCCAGCCCCTAGTTCTATGTAATGCAGATAAATGGGGTTGTTAGTGTACACTTGATGAACAGTAGTGTCCGTAACTGCCTACATCGTAGTGTTAGTGTGCAGCATACAATATAATTGGATTCTATGTAGTGTAGACAAATGGAGGTTAGTCAGTGTATTAGACACTTCCAGTAGCTGAACAGGGTGTGAGCTCACAGAGGGAGGTGTAAGTCCTTACTGCTGGGCAGTGTGTGAGCGAAGGTTAGGATGATTATTACTATTGGACGGGGCCTGAATTAGAAGCAGTGGCAACGGTGTGTGTGTGTGTCAATGAACGTGCCACTCATCAGGGTGTCACTGCTCTCCACATACTGTAGACAAAGATCACTGAGCTGGAGATGACAGGCTCTGCTGCTTCTGAAGACACCAACTGTCACAGACAGACACTCTCTCAAACAGACACTCTCTCACGCACACACAAATCCTGTCCGTCAGAGGGGTGTTGATGAAGGAGAGAAACTCGATCAGACAGGAATATGATTTTCTCATCTCTCCCATCTCTCCCATCTCTCCCATCTCTCCCATCTCCCTCCCTCCCTCCCTCCCTCCCTCCCTCCCTCCCTCCCTCCCTCCCTCCCTCCCTCCCTCCCTCCCTCCCTCCCTCCCTCCCTCCCTCCCTCCCTCCCTCCCTCCCTCCCTCCCTCCCTCCCTCCCTCCCTCCCTCCCTCCCTCTAAACAAAGTGAGCCTCTGATGAATGTAAATGATTGCCCTCCCCTGCGCTAGTCAATTAGAGCAAACTCAACCTTTCCTCTCTCTCCCTGAGTAAATACCCAGAACTCGCCTCCTCTCTCTATTCTCCCCGTATTTAATACTATTCCTTCAGACTGCCTCAAACACCGCCTCTACTCTCTCTATCTATCTATATATCTCTCAATCTCTCTCTCTTTCTCTCTTTCCCTCTCTCCCTCTCTCTCGCTCTCTCTCTCTCTCTCTCTGTCTCTCTCTCTCTCTCTATCTCTCTCTCTGTCTTTCTCTCTCTCTCTCGCTCTCTCGCTCTCTCGCTCTCTCGCTCTCACACACACACACACACACACACACACACACACACACACACACACACACACACACACACACACACACACACACACACACACACACACACACCAGCGTGAGTAGATGACTGTGCATTAGTGTGGATCAGTGTGGGCTGAGAGAGGTGGCTGTGCAGCTGTTAGCCCCTGTAGTGTGTTGTCACAGACAGCGTGTTTATTCAATAGAAACTCAGAGGGGAGCGCCAGACTCTCTATCTGCCTGTCTGTTCTGCCTGTCTGTCTGCGCTTTGACTGAAGGGGTCTCTCCATCGTTTCCTCTGTTCTGCATCAAAGCAGAAGCGTAGCATTCTAGACACACACACACACACACACACACACACACACTCGACACAGATGTGCAGAGACACAAATCCGTGCACACACACCTCTACGCACATGCACGCACGGAAGCACCCCCCTCCCCGCTATATCGGGAGGATGCTGTTGTAAATATAATGAAATGAATGCAACTTCCTTCAGTTCTCTAGCGTATAGCGCTGTCCAGTAGCTGTGTGTACATCTACAGTAAATACTGTAGCCTCTTTCCTTTGGAAAGAGATTGGAAGACTATTCGACTGAGAGGTTACCTGCAGGTTACCGATGAGTTTCTTAACACTCTACTAACGGGAGGTTTCGTTGGAGCTCCGAGCTAAAATCAACCTGATTGCGAATAAACTGTGAATAAGTGCACATTAATCCACGTTTCAGTCAAGTCGGTTTGATGCAAGACACTGGAAATGGCTTGGAAAATAGTCATTGTCTGTTTCTCTGGCTAGGATAACAACTTCCAGATAATAAGGAATAACTCTCCCTGACACATTTCTTTCCAATTCAGACATTGTTTCTTCAATAAAGTCAAGTATGCCACAGTAGGCCGACTGGCCTTGTTGTCCTGTAAGAACAGATAAAGGTTCAATCAGTGTTTCTGCAAGTAAAGAAATAATCTCCACTATCCACACAACATAGGAAATGTTACTCTTCTCTACCAGCCAAACCACGAACACGACCAGAAAAAAATACACCATTTTGATATAATTTGTGCAACTTTGTGTAACTTTATTACAATACAATATCATTTGATTCAAAACGCAACGCAACACAATCACAATTTAGTTTCAAATGTCAAATGTGTCGCGAGTTCAGGAATATTTCCCTTTACCCTCTTGATGAAAAATGGCCATGTTTTAATAAGAAAAGTCAAGTCATTCAGGGATTACATCAATTGTAATGAAATACTTTATTTCAGTTGTATGGAATGATTGTCAAATAGATAATTCACCCTAAGTCTGCTCAAATAACAAGATTAAAATGTTCTGATAATTATACTCACCAGAGGGTGAAATCGTCTTGAAAACTGTTTGTAACTCCAACATCCGCATTATGGAGCAGTGAATCGGTGCTGGATGATGGTTGCAATTGAGATCAGCTATGATGGAGATTTTAGCTACTATTGATGGTTAAATCAGAGATCAGCTATGATGGAGATTTTAGCTACTATTGATGGTTAAATCAGAGATCAGCTATGATGGAGATTTTAGCTACTATTGATGGTTAAATCAGAGATCAGCTATGATGGAGATTTTAGCTACTATTGATGGTTAAATCAGAGATCAGCTATGATGGAGATTTTAGCTACTATTGATGGTTAAATCAGAGATCAGCTATGATGGAGATTTTAGCTACTATTGATGGTTAAATCAGAGATCAGCTATGATGGAGATTTTAGCTACTATTGATGGTTAAATCAGAGATCAGCTATGATGGAGATTTGAGCTACTATTGATGGTTAAATCAGAGATCAGCTATGATGGAGATTTTAGCTACTATTGATGGTTAAATCAGAGATCAGCTATGATGGAGATTTTAGCTACTATTGATGGTTAAATCAGAGATCAGCTATGATGGAGATTTTAGCTACTATTGATGGTTAAATCAGAGATCAGCTATGATGGAGATTTTAGCTACTATTGATGGTTAAATCAGAGATCAGCTATGATGGAGATTTTAGCTACTATTGATGGTTAAATCAGAGATCAGCTATGATGGAGATTTTAGCTACTATTGATGGTTAAATCAGAGATCAGCTATGATGGAGATTTTAGCTACTATTGATGGTTAAATCAGAGATCAGCTATGATGGAGATTTTAGCTACTATTGATGGTTAAATCAGAGATCAGCTATGATGGAGATTTTAGCTACTATTGATGGTTAAATCAGAGATCAGCTATGATGGAGATTTTAGCTACTATTGATGGTTAAATCAGAGATCAGCTATGATGGAGATTTTAGCTACTATTGATGGTTAAATCAGAGATCAGCTATGATGGAGATTTTAGCTACTATTGATGGTTAAATCAGAGATCAGCTATGATGGAGATTTTAGCTACTATTGATGGTTAAATCAGAGATCAGCTATGATGGAGATTTGAGCTACTATTGATGGTTAAATCAGAGATCAGCTATGATGGAGATTTTAGCTACTATTGATGGTTAAATCAGAGATCAGCTATGATGGAGATTTTAGCTACTATTGATGGTTAAATCAGAGATCAGCTATGATGGAGATTTTAGCTACTATTGATGGTTAAATCAGAGATCAGCTATGATGGAGATTTTAGCTACTATTGATGGTTAAATCAGAGATCAGCTATGATGGAGATTTTAGCTACTATTGATGGTTAAATCAGAGATCAGCTATGATGGAGATTTTAGCTACTATTGATGGTTAAATCAGAGATCAGCTATGATGGAGATTTTAGCTACTATTGATGGTTAAATCAGAGATCAGCTATGATGGAGATTTTAGCTAGTATTGACGGTTAAATCAGAGATCAACTGGAGATAATATAGTGGCCATCAGTTGTTGCAATTGGTCCATTGTTTTGAAATATTATGAACAATTATTACACACAGTTTTCTAGATCCACACCACAGCCCCCCTCCAGCATCAGACACACAGCTGCGGGCCCTTAGTGGCGTTGGCTAGTATGTAAATGTGACAGGGGACCTGGGACTGTGTTCTGACAGAGTGAGGCGATGACGCACTGACATAAGTATATCTCAGCTGTTGTTGTGACAAGCCACTCTGTAAAAGATGCTGCCCATTGAATCATCAACCGTACCGTGCCATCACAAAACAGGGCTCCGGGCTGGCACACACACAACAAGAGCATTTGGCCCCTCCAGCCTAATAACTAAGAGAGGAATTAACTGCAGTATAACACACACACACAAACACAGTTTTGTATTGCTATCCTTCTGGGGACCAAATAATTGATTCCCATCCAAAATCCTATTTTCCCTAAACCCTAACCTTAACCCTTAACCTAACCATAACCCTAACCTTAATCCTAAACCTAACCTTAACTCCAAATCCTAACCCTAAAACTATACCTAACCCTAACTCCTAACCCGAACCCTAACCATAACCTTAACCCCAAAACCCTAAAACAAAACATAACCCTAACTCCTAAACCTAACTGTAACCCCTAACCCTAACCCCAAAACCCTAAAACTATACCTAACCCTAACTCCTAAACCTAACCGTAACCCCTAACCTTAACCCCAAAACCCTAAAACTATACATAACCCTAACCCCTAACCTTAACCCCAAAACCCTAAAACTATACATAACCCTAACCCCTAACCCTAACCTTAACTCCAAAACACTAAAACTATACCTAACCCTAACTCCTAACAGTTAACACCAACCTTAATTCTAAACCGAACCCTAATTCTAACCCTAGCCCTAAACCTAAGCCCTAAGCCTGAAATATAATTTTTCCTTGTGGGGACCGGCAAAATGTCCCCACTTGTGAATCAATTTTCCTTGTTTCGCTACCTTGTGAGGACTTCTGGTACCCACAAGGATAGTTAAACAAAAAAACACACACACATACACACACACATTAAAGAGACAGTAGCAGTACAAAGAATATTACCACCCTCTGCCATTCATCACACGGTCACACCCCATGCCACATAAAACATTCCTATAATTAGGTCATGGAGAATAGACATAATTCCTCTGTAATTGTTGCTATTGTTAATGACCTCGCATTTTTTAGTCATCGCTCGACTGTGTGTGATTTCACAGAGCGTGTGTGCGAGCTTGTGTGTCTGTTAGTGTGTGTGCATGTAAAATATACTGTGTGTTTCTATGTTTTTATGTTTGTGTTCATACAGTGCAACAGAGTGTAAGTGGATATTTCTTCACACTAATGGCGTCTTTAGCCAGATTGTTTCGATGGAAACAGCGTTGCCACGGAAACACTGCATGTCTTTGAAATGTCTCTCTCTATCCCTCACTCCCTCTCTCTTTCCTTCACTCCCTCTCCATATCTCTCTCCCTCTCCCTCTCCCTCACCCTCTCCCTCTCCCTCACCCTCTCCCTCTCCCTCTCCCTCTCCCTCTCCCTCTCCCTCTCTCTCTCTCTCTCTCTCTCTCTCTCTCTCTCTCTCTCTCTCTCTCTCTCTCTCTCACACTCTCATCACCCCTCTCTCTCTCTCACTCTCATCACCCCTCTCTCTCTCACTCTCATCACCCCCCTCTCTCTCTCTCTCTCTCATCACCCCCCCTCTCTCTCTCTCTCTCTCTCTCTCTCTCTCACTCTCATCACCTCTCTCTCTCTCTCTCACTCTCATCACCCCTCTCTCTCTCTTTCTCACTCTCATCACCCCTCTCTCTCTCTCATCACCCCTCTCTCTCATCACCCATCTCTCTCTCTCTCTCTCTCTCTCTCTCTCTCTCTCATCACCCCCCTTCTCTCTCTCTCTCTCTCATCACCCCCTCTCTCTCTCTCTCTCTCTCTCATCACTCTCATCTCTCTCTCTCTCTCTCTCATCACCCCTCTCTCTCTCTCTCTCTCTCTCATCACCCATCTCTCTCCTCCTCTCTCTGTAACACTCACTTTCTCTAGACCAACTTTCTTTCTCTTTCTATGAATCTGACAGTACAGCTGATGCTAGTCAAACAGTGTCTTCAGTTAGATGAGACATGGACCCAGAAATGGAGAATTGGTTGGTTGCATTTCTTCTCTCAGAGAAGTGGGAGACAGTGGGAAATGTTTGGCAAATTGTTTTTGAATCAAATGTTACATATTGCAAAAAAGATACGGTTGAAAACTATTATGACAGGAGGAAAAAAAGATTAAAAGCGATGGGTAAAATTGAAGGAGGACTATAAAGAGAGAGGAGATATTGCAGATGAAAGGAGTTGCCAATCTATCCCATTTGAATTCAGAGAGAGAGAGAGAGAGAGAGAGAGAGAGAGAGAGAGAGAGAGAGAAACCTGACACACTCAGCACACAGGGGACAAAAACCTACCTGGAGTTGACAGCATGCCCTCCCCCATATGCCCCCCTAGACACAACTACGACAACATAAGCAACAAAGTCGGGTCACAACTCCTGCAGCTCTGTCGGACGCTGGGTATGTACATAGTCAATGGTAGGCTTCGAGGGGACTCCTATAGTAGGTACACAAATAGCTAATCTCTTGGCTAGTACTGTGACTACTTTATCACTGACCTCAACCCAGAGTCTCTTAGAGCATTCACAGTCAGCCCACTGACACCACTATCAGATCACAGCAAAATCACAGCACTTGAACAGAGCTTTGCTCGATCATGAGGCATCAAAGCCAAAGGAACTGAATAGTATTAAGAAATGCTGTAGATGACAGGAAAGTAGTGTGGAAATCTACCCCAAAAATATTAGGCAACAACAAATTCAATCCCTTCCAGACAATTTCCCGGACAAAATATTTTACTGTAATAGTGAAGGTGTAAACTTGGCAGTAGAAAACCTAAACAGTATATTTGACCTCTCAGCTTCCCTATCAAATCTAAAAGTTTGTATATACTGTACTCTATACCATCTACTCCATCTTGCCTATGCCGTTCTGTACCATCACTCATTCATATATCTTTATGTACATATTCTTTATCCCTTTACACTTGTGTGTATGAGGTAGTAGTTTTGGAATTGTTAGGTTAGATTACTCGTTGGTTATTACTGCATTGTTTTGTTGACGTTAAGTGTGAGGTTATTTTCCTCACAACAGACTCCGAGGGCCCTCATCTCCTCCCTGTAGGCCGCCTCGTCATTGTTGGTAATCAAGCCTACCACTGTAGCGTTGTCTGCAAACTCGATGATTGAGTTGTAGGTGTGCATGACCACGCAGTCGTGTGTGAACAGGGAGTACAGGAGAGGGCTCAGAACGCACCCTTGTGGGGCCCCAATGTTGAGGATCAGCGGGGTGGAGATTTTGTTACCTACCCTCACCACCTGGGGGTGGCCCGTCAGGAAGTCCAGTACCCAGTTGCACAGGGCAGGGTCGAGACCCAGGGTCTCGAGCTTGATGACGAGTTTGGAGGGTACTATGGTGTTAAATGCTGAGCTGTAGTCGTTGAACAGCATTCTCACATAGGTATTCCTCTTGTCCAGATGGGTTAGGGCAGTGTGCAGTGTGGTTGCAATTGCGTCGTCTGTGGACCTATTGGGGCGGTAAGCAAATTGGAGTGGGTCTAGGGTGTCAGGTAGGGTGGAGGTGATATGGTCCTTGACTAGTCTCTCAAAGCACTTCATGATGACGGAAGTGAGTGCTACGGGGGCGGTAGTCATTTAGCTCAGTTACCTTAGCTTTCTTGGGAACAGGAACAATGGTGGCCCTCTTGAGGCATGTGGGAACAGCAGACTGGGATAAGGATTGATTGAATATGTCCGTAAACACACCAGCCAGCTGGTCTGCACATGCTCTGAGGACGCTGCTGGGGATGCCATCTGGGCCTGCAGCCTTGCGAGGGTTAACACGTTTAAATGTTTTACTCACGTCAGCTGCAGTGAAGGACAGTCCTCAGGTTTTGGTAGCGGGCCGTGTCAGTGGCACTGTATTGTCCTCAAAGTGAGCAAAGAAGTTGTTTAGTCTATCTGGGAGCATGACATCCTGGCCCGCAAGCTGTTGAATTGTGACTCTACTTTGTCTCTATACTGACGCTTAGCTTGTTTGATTGCCTTGCGGAGGGAATAGCTACACTGTTTGTATTCGGTCATGTTTCCGGTCACCTTGCCCTGATTAAAAGCAGTGGTTCGCACCTTCAGTTGCGTGCAAATGCTGCCATCAATCCACGGTTTCTGGTTTGGGTAAGTTTTAATAGTTGCTGTGGGTATGACATCACCGATGCACTTGCTAATAAACTCGCTCACCGAATCAGCCTATTTGTCAATGTTGTTGTTTGACGCAATGCGGAACATATCCCAATCCACGTGTTCGAAGCAATCTTGAAGCGTAGAATCAGATTGGTCGGACCAGAGTTGAACAGACCTGAGCACGGGAGCTTCCTGTTTTAGTCTCTGTCTATAGGCAGGGAGCAACAAAATGGAGTTGTGGTCAGCTTTTCCGAAAGGAGGGCGGGGGAGGGCTTTATATTAGAATAACAATGATCTAGGGTTTTACCAGCCCTGGTAGCACAATCAATATGCTGATAGAATTTAGGGAGTCTTGTTTTCAGATTAGCTTTGTTAAAATCCCCAGCTACAATGAATGCAGCTTCAGGATATGTGGTTTCCAGTTTACATAGAGTCAAATAAAGTTTGTTCAGGGCCATCGATGTGTCTGCTTGGGCGGAATATATGCAGCTGTGATTATAATCAAAGAGAATTCTCTTGGTAGATAATGCAGTCGACATTTGATTGTGAGGAATTCTAAGTCAGGTGAACAGAAGGACATGAGTTCCTGTATGTTATTATGATCACACCACATCTCGTTTATCATAAGGCATACCCTCCGCCCCTCTTCTTACCAGAAAGATGCTCGTTTCTGTCGGCACGATGCGTGAAGAAACCAGGTGGCTGTACCGACTCCGATAGCGTGTCTCGAGTGAGCCATGTTTCCGTGAAGCAAAGAACGTTACAGTCTCTTATGTCTCTCTGGAATGCTACCCTTGCTCGGATTTCATCAACCTTGTTGTCAAGAGACTGGACATTGGCGAGTAGTATGCTCGGGGCGGTACGCGATGTGCCCGTCTCCGGAGCCTGACCAGAAGACCTCTTCGTCTGCCCCTTTTACGGCGTCGTTGTTTTGGTTCGCCGGCTGGGATCCGATCCATTGTCCTGGGTGGTGGGCAAAACAGAGGATCCGCTTCGGGAAAGTCGTTTTCCTGGTCGTAATGATGGTGACTTGACGTTGCTCTTATATCCAGTAGTTCCTCCCGACTGTATGTAATGAAACCTAAGATTACCTGGGGTACCAATGTAAGAAATAACACGTACAAAAAACAAAATACTGCATAGTTTCCTAGGAACGCGAAGCGAGGCGGCCATCTCTGTCGGCGCCGGTTATGTATCCAAAACGGAGATGTATGGAGAAACCACTTCTCCAATCTTTTTGGCTCTATAGCAAAGAACAAACAGCAAAAACATATACATGATCGAATACAAATCACAGAATCAACTATTAAAGAACCAGAACAGGATTGGATTCTTCAATTACATTGAATGAACAGCAACCTTGGGAAAATCCTCTGTATTATCATTAACAGCAGACTCGCTCATTTCCTCAGCGTTAGCAATGTACTGAGCAAATGTCAAATTGGCTTTGTACCAAATTACTGTACGGCAGACAACGTATTCACCCTTGACAAACAAACAAACCAAAACAAACGCAAAGTCTTCTCATGCTTTTGTTTTCAAAAAAGCTTTTGACTCAATATGCCACGAGGGCCTGCTATACAAATTGATTGAAAGTGGTGTTGGGGGAAAAACATACGACATTATAAAATCCATATACACAAACAACAAGTGTGCGGTTAAAATGGGCAAAAAAACACATTTCTTTCCACAGGGCCAGGAGGTGAGACAGGGAAGCAGCTTAAGCCCCACCCTCTTCAACATATATATCAACGAATTGGCGAGGGCACTAGACCAGTCTGCAGGACCCGGCCTCACCCTACTAGAACCTAAAGTCAAATGTCTACTGTTTGCTAATGATCTGGTGCTTCTGTCACCAACCAAGGAGGGCTTACAGCAGCACCTAGACCTTCTGCACAGATTCTGTCAGACCTGAGCCCTGACAGTAAATCTCAGTAAGACAAAAATAATGGTGTTCCAAAAAAGATCCAGTTTCCAGGACCACAAATACAAATTCCATGAAGACACCGTTGCCCTAGAGCACACAAAAGAACGATACATACCTCAGCCTACACATCAGCGCCACAGGTAACTTCCACAAAGCTGTGAATGATCTGAGAGACAAGGCAAGAAGAGCCTTCTATGCCATCAAAAGGAACATAAAATTTGACATACCAATTAGGGTCTGGCTAAAAATACTTGAATCAGTTATAGAACCCATTGCTCTTTATGGTTGTGAGGTCTGAATTCTCAAAATGAATTCTCAAATTGGGACAAACACCAAATTGATACTCATGCAGAATTCTACAAAAATATCCTCAGTACAAAGTAAAACACCAAATAATGCATGCGGAGCAGAATTAGACAAATACCAACTAATTATAAAAATCCAGAAAAGGGCCATTAAATTCTACAACCACCTAAAAGGAAGCGATTCCCAAACCTTCCTTAACAAAGCTATCACCTAGAGAGAAATAAACATGGAGAATAGTCCCCTAAGCAAGCTGGTCCTGTGGCTCTGTTCACAAACACAAACAGACCCCACAGAGCCCCAATACAGCAACACAATTAGACCCAACAAAATCATGAGATAACAAAAAGATAATTACTTGAGACATTGGAAAGAATTAACAAAAAACAGATCAAACTAGAATGCTATTTGGCCCTAAACAGAGAGTACATAGTGGCAGAATACCTGACCACTGAGCATAGCCTTGCTATTGAGAAAGTTTGCTCATGGCAGACCTGGCTCTCATGAGAAGACAGGCTATGTGCACACTGCCCACAAAATGAGGTGGAAACTGAGCTGCACTTCTTAACCTCCTGCCAAATGTATGACCATATTAGAGACACATATTTCCCTCAGATTACACAGACCCACAAAGAATTTGAAAACAAATGGACTTTTGATAAACTCCCATATCTATTGGGTGAAACAGTTGTGACCTGCTGCTAAAAGAAAAGGGCAACCATTAAAGAACAAACACCTTTGTAAATACAACCTATATTTATGTTTATTTATTTTCCCTTTTGTACTTTTACTATTTGCACATCATTACAACACTATATATAGACATAATATGACATTTGAAATGTCTTTATTCTTTTGGAACTTTTGGAAGTGTAATGTTTACTGTAAATCTTGTATTATTTATTTCACTTTTGTTTATGATCTATTTCACTTGCTTTGGCAATGTAAACATATGTTATCCATGCCAATAAAGACCCTTCAATTGAAATTCAAATTGAATTGAGAGAGAGTGTTTTAAATAAATACTGTAGATGACGGAAGGAGTTAGTTGGAGAATGAAAGAGAGTATGCTGATTAATGGACAGGGAGAGAGAGAGAGAGAGAGAGATTAGTGAAGGGAAAACAGAATGAAGGGAGGAATCAGCATGAAGTGGAGATGGACAGAGTTAGGCTGAGAGGAGAAGGAGGAGAGAAAGAAAGGGAGGGAGTGAGCGAGAGAGGAGAGGGAGTGGAAATGGGAGTCAAGACTTGCAAAAAAACACACCGACAGGGTTGTGAACCACATGTATCTCATTGTACTCTGTACTTGGCTCGACTCTGCACTCTAACCTTCTGTGCTTGTTAGAGAGAAGGGGGGGAAGAGAGAGAGACACACATGTGTTTGGCAGAAGTGAAACACCCACATAAAATCACTGGCCATTTTCTCAAGAGATTGATCTTTGATGGGAAATCAAGGCTAGAGTAAATCCTACATTATGCACACCCATTTCCTTGCATTCTCCAGGGACTAATTTTTCGCAATTGATACATTTACATTTTAGTAATTTAGCAGATGCTCTTATCCAGAGTGAATTATGCAGTGCATACATTTTCATACTTTTTTCTTACTGGTCCCCTGTGGGAATCTGGTCCCCCGTGGGAATCTGGTCCCCCGTGGGAATCTGGTCCCCAGTGGGAATCAAACTCACAACCCGGGTATTGCAAGCTCCATTTTCTACCAACTGAACCACACTGGACCACACTATGCTTTTATACAACGATATACTTTTATACAAACTGTTGTTTTCTCTTCTCAGTCACTCTATTCATTACGCCAGTGTATTTACAGTATAGTCTTTCTATAGTGACACTGCATTAGCTTAGCATTCAAATGAAGACCTTCTCCTCCAATGTGTTTTGAGAAAGAGGCGAGGAGAGAGGACACAAGGAATCAAGGAAAGAGGAACTGAGAAAGCGCTATAGCATACAGTAGTTAGTTGCCCATCTCGGGCTCAGTCATGGTCACATATAAGTGGCTCCTCTCTATTGACTGGGGTGGAATGGACCAATCAGCATGCAGCGCATCCATGTGTCAGTGATTAATTACCCAGCATGCTCTCCTGTTGTTAATGAGCTTAATCAACTCCTCGTGATGGGAGGTTTTCATTAACCGCAGAGTGCAAAGGTCTTGTTCTCCTTCCTTCCATCCTCCTTTCCACATTGTCTTGGGCTTTTTTCTTCGCTGTCTCAACCAGACTCACCTTCCTTCCTTCCTTCCTTCCTTCCTTCCTTCCTTCCTTCCTTCCTTCCTTCCTTCCTTCCTTCCTTCCTTCCTTCCTTCCTTCCTTCCTTCCTTCCTTCCCTTCCTCCCTCCCTCCCTCCCTTCCTTCCTTCCTTCCTTCCTTCCTTCCTGTCCCGAACACCAACCTCTCTGTCCTGGTCTTGTCCTTTAATCTGTCATCCCCATGTCCCTCGCCGTCAATCCATTTCAGTGTATTTCAGGATGTAATGGGCTTGGCTGACATGATGTGAGTCCTGCCAGGTTTGACATGATGTGAGTCCTGCCAGGGCTGTAGACATTACAGTAGCAGATTCAATAAGACAATTGGCCTCCTCCATCTTCTCCCTCCGTACACAGAGTGGCAGTTTGAGACACATTAGTGGAGACTGGAGGAAAAAAGGTTTGAGGTTTGGAAAAAAGCAAGTGTGCGTGTGCACTCACACAGGAGTGTGTATGTGTACGTGTAATACAGATGAATTTGAAACACAAAGTCATAGTCATTTATTTTAATTAGATATTCAGCACATTATTAAAACGTTCATTGAAAGCAGAACCTGGTGTTGGGAAACTGAAATAGAGAAGATGGTGAGGGGGGGAAAATATGTTGGGGAAGAGGATGATAAATCATTCCAGGTATTTCAAATCAACTATGAGTTGATCAGTTTCTGTCATTCTCTTTTTTTAATTATATGTTTCTGGGCTGATTCACTGAGTCATTCACTGCTATGTCAAATAGGACCTATATTATTAGCGTCTTATCATAAGTAAGGGGACTCTGCTGTGTGTGTGTGTGTGTGTGTGTGTGTGTGTGTGCGCTTACTCATTCATGGGTTTTTCTTTATTTTTACTATTTTCTATATTGTAGAATAATAGGGAAGACATCAACACTACGAAATAAGTGTTAACCAAAATAACCAAAACTGTTAAACAAATCAAAATATATTTTATCTATAAGTAGCCACCCTTTGCCTTGATGACAGCTTTGCACACGCTTGGCATTATCTCAACCAGAGTAGTCACCAGGAATGCATTTCAATTAACATGTGTGCTTTGTTAATAGTCAATTTGTGGAATTTCTTTCCTTGTTAATGCGTTTGAGCCAATCAGTTGTGTTGTGACAAGGTAGGGGTGGTATACAGAAGATAGCCCTATTAAGACCAAGTCCATATTATGGCAAGAACAGCTCAAATAAGCAAAGAGAAACAACAGTCCATCATCACTTTAAGACATGAAGGTCAGTCAATGCGGAAAATGTCAAAAACTTTAAATGTTTCTTCAAGTGCAGTCGCAAAAACCATCAAGCGCTATGATGAAACTGGCTCTCATGAGGACCACCACAGGAAAGGAAGACCCAGAGTTACCTCTGCTGCAGAGGATAAGTTCATTAGAGTTACCAGCCTCAGAAATTGCAGCCCAAATAATTGCTTCATGGAGTTCAAGTAACACACATCTCCACATACACTGTTCAGAGAAGACTGCTTGAATCAGGCCTTCATGGTCGAACTGCTGCAAAGAAACCACTACTAAAGGACACCAATAATAAGAAGAGACTTGCTTGGGCCAAGAAACACGAGCAATGGACATTAAACCTGTGGTAATTTGTCCTTTGGTCTGTTGAGTCCAAATTTTAGATTTTTGGTTCCAACCGCTGTGTCTTTATGAGCCGAAGAGTAGGTAAACAGATGATCTCTGCATATGTGGTTCCCACCGTGAAGCATGGAAGAGGAGGTGTGATGCTGTGGGGGGTGCTTGCTGGTGACACTGTCTGTGATTTATTTAGAATTCAAGGCACACTTAACCAGCATGGCTGCCACAGCATTCTACAGAGATACGCCATCCCATCTGGTTTGCACTTAGTGGGACTATCATTTGTTTTCAACAGGACAATTACCCAATACACCTCCTAGCTGTGTAAGGGCTATTTGACCAAGGAGAGTGATGGAGTGATACATTAGATGACCTGGCCTCCACAATCCCCCGACCTCAACCCAATTGAGATGGTTTGGGGTGAGTTGGACCACAGAGTGAAGGAAAAGCAGCCAACAAGTACTCAGCATATGTGGGAACTCCTTCAAGACTTTTGAAAGCCAATAGTGTGCAAAGCTGTCATCAAGGCAAAGGGTGGCTACTTTGAAGAATCACAAATCTCAAATATATTTGTTTAGCACTTTTTTGGTTACTACATGATTCCATATGTGTTATTTAATAGTTTTGATGTCTTCACTATTATTCTACAATGTAGAAAATAGTACAAATAAAGAAAAACCCTTGAATGAGTAGGTGTGTCCAAACTTTTGACTGGTACTGTATGTATTCATGCATGTATATGTATGGCACCATGTGCACATATAGTATGCGTGCATGGTAAATATGTTTCCAAGCTGTAGAACCAGTGCATGAGCAGTCATATTGTATGACCTGAGTTTAACCACCTCCGTGTGTGTGTGTGCGTGTGTGTGTGTGTGTGTGCGTGCGTGTATGTGTGCGTGCGTGGTTGTGACCATGGTTTGTGTGTGTGTGGAGGATGGTTGTGACCACGGGGGTTTGGTGACGTGACCAACATGATATTCCCCACACAGAGGTCAGAGGTAGAGCCTGCTGGCTGTGGTGAGGACAGGCCTCAGCATGCTGATAATAAAGGTCACAGTGTATTTTACAGTCTGTTAAAATGGACTTTATACTGGAAAAATAACTCTATAATGTCCTTTTTAATGGACTGTAAAATATGCAAAACACTACTGTACATACTTGGTTTCTTTGGGATTCATTGAAGCGACCCACAGAACAGCTTCTGTGAGACTGCTACCTGGCAGCCACAAGATGTACTAGTTTGTTGACTAAAGTACAAAAGCTGCACTTTTTGTCAAACATTGATTTGCTTGTGATTTACGCATAACATTAACAGCTTCTTACTGTGAGAGTGGTTAATTGCTACACAACAGGAGCGAAAACTTTTTGCTAGTTTGTTAATGACATCGGAGTTAAGAGCCAGAGATTTGAGATGCTGAGGTTCTTTTTGATTTCATATTGTGCTGCTCACAAAATTGTTGCGATGTCCTACCGCACTCTATATCTAGTTCCCATGATTACCATCCCCATTTTCCAGAGCTCGTCATTTATAGAATGCACATGATCTTAGTCTATTGGCTGCCCAGCAAATGAGATGAGAGCAACTGTGTAATCATTTCCTGGACCAGAAATAGCGGAGTGATTCAATCAAGACACTGTGGGTTCTTCAAATGAAGTAAGAAAAGACACTGTGGGTTCTTCAAATGAAGTGCATAAGAAAAGACACTGTGGGTTCTTCAAAGAAGTGCATAAGAAAAGACACTGTGGGTTCTTCAAATGAAGTGCATAAGAAAAGACACTGTGGGTTCTTCATAAGAAAAGACAAATGAAGTGCATAAGAAAAGACACTGTGGGTTCTTCAAAAAGTGCATAAGAAAAACGCAACAGGAAAGACTTCAAAATAGGGTCATTCCTAATTAAACAAGGAATGTTAGATGAATTAACTCTGTGTGTATTTGATTAGCGAAGAAATTTGATGATGAAGCATGGTGAGCTTAAACCACAGAGCGAGACTGACAGCAGGATGAACGTGCTGGGGAGAAAATATGGAAAGACAGAGGTAAGATAGAGAAAAGACAGAGGGAAGATAGATAGATGGAGGAAAGACAGAGGAAAGACAGATAGATGGAGGAAAGACAGAGGAAAGACAGAGGGAAGATAGATAGATGGAGGAAAGACAGAGGAAAGACAGATAGATGGAGGAAAGACAGAGGAAAGATAGATAGATGGAGGAAAGACAGAGGAAAGACAGATAGATGGAGGAAAGACAGAGGAAAGATAGATAGATGGAGGAAAGACAGAGGAAAGACAGATAGATGGAGGAAAGACAGAGGAAAGACAGAGGGAAGATAGATAGATGGAGGAAAGACAGAGGAAAGACAGATAGATGGAGGAAAGACAGAGGAAAGACAGAGGGAAGATAGATAGATGGAGGAAAGACAGAGGAAAGACAGATAGATGGAGGAAAGACAGAGGAAAGACAGATAGATGGAGGAAAGACAGAGGAAAGACAGATAGATGGAGGAAAGACAGAGGAAAGACAGAGGGAAGATAGATAGATGGAGGAAAGACAGAGGAAAGACAGATAGATGGAGGAAAGACAGAGGAAAGACAGAGGGAAGATAGATAGATGGAGGAAAGACAGAGGAAAGACAGATAGATGGAGGAAAGACAGAGGAAAGACAGAGGGAAGATAGATAGATGGAGGAAAGACAGAGGAAAGATAGATAGATGGAGGAAAGACAGAGGAAAGACAGATAGATGGAGGAAAGACAGAGGAAAGACAGATAGATGGAGGAAAGACAGAGGAAAGACAGAGGGAAGATAGATAGATGGAGGAAAGACAGAGGAAAGACAGATAGATGGAGGAAAGACAGAGGAAAGACAGAGGGAAGATAGATAGATGGAGGAAAGACAGAGGAAAGACAGATAGATGGAGGAAAGACAGAGGAAAGACAGATAGATGGAGGAAAGACAGAGGAAAGACAGAGGGAAGATAGATAGATGGAGGAAAGACAGAGGAAAGACAGATAGATGGAGGAAAGACAGAGGAAAGACAGAGGGAAGATAGATAGATGGAGGAAAGACAGAGGAAAGATAGATAGATGGAGGAAAGACAGAGAGAGGGAAGATAGATGGAGGAAAGACAGAGGAAAGACAGAGGGAAGATATATAGATGGTGGAAAGACAGATAGAGGAAAGATAGTTGGAAGGAGGGAGAGGATAAAAGGTGGATTGAAAGAGGGGAGTGAAGTGGAAAAACGGAGTGTTTGAAGAAGAGGAAGGAAAGGATGTGTCTACGATAACGCAGCTGCTACTTCAATGTGTGAATGTGTGTGTTTGTGAATCTTTCTCTTGTTCTTACTCTCTCTCTCTGGGAGTTCTTAGGTTTTTCCTGTTTTCTCAATTGAGACTCCTCTCTATCTCTTGCTCAGCCCCAACTGCCACCCCCTCCCTCTCTCTCTCTCATCACCCCTCCCTCTCTCTCTCTCATCACACCCTCTCTCTCTCTCTCTCTCTCTCTCTCTCTCTCTCAATCCTCTCCCACCAGGGCTTGTTAAGCGGAGGGCTGATATGTCGTTCTCTCCCTGCAAATCTAATTGGAGACAGGCTTTCATTGGCATGACATGGAGATGAGTTGCCAAATCCTTTCAGACCCGCTTTAGACTGCTCACACACACACACACACACACACACACACACACACACACACACACACACACACACACACACACACACACACACACACACACACACACACACACACACCACAGCACACATTGACGCAGCAGAGGAAGCAGCTAGCTCCGCCGACGACTCCAGGCGAAGCCACCGTGACGATCTGATATAAATCAAGCTCACAACACTTCAGAGTCTCAATAGGTTTAAATAATAGCCGCCCTCAACACTGCTCCCCATCCCAGCGCATCTTATAGAAACGAGTGACATCCTGCAAAGAAGGAAGCGATGGAAGCACTTTTCTGTATACTAGACTCTGCATATATTCATACATGTGTTGCAGAGTGGTTGATGTGAGGAGTGGTTGAGGTGTTAGAGTCACTATGTTAAAGACGGGTTACTCACATATTATGCTTCATCCCAGTACAGTATGTTACAAAACCTTGGGGAGATGCAATAGGTTACAGTGTTGTATATCTACTGAGGCTGGTTGCTGTCATCTTTATGACCAACGGGATAATGATGATAGTGAGTCATTTAAGCTACTGTACTTTACTAGCCTCCTTTAGCTAATGTCTGCAACATGCAGCGATGTAGCAGCAGAAGTGGTGCCACTACAACACATAATATGTACGCGTCGACTCGCGTGATTTCGCGCTGAACAATCAAACTCACATAGCACAGCGCCGACAAAAGCATGTCAGAATTCAAACAATACTCTTCAGAGAGTTACAATAATAGGTATTTTTCCATCTCGAAGAAAAATGTCCTTTCTCTGCTCTCTTTCATTCATCCGTTGAGCATCTCTCACATCACTCATAGGTTCCATCCATAATGGCACCCTCTATCCTATTTTGTGCAGCACTTATAACCAGGGCCTATACAAGTGTTGGGCATCACATCACAGTTAGTTGGGCTAGTGAACACTGATGTGAGTGGACAGGACATGCAACTTGGTCGCTGATCAGGAACGAGACGAGTTTGACCCTGCTGGCCCTGCAGGACACTGGTTGGCACCTCGCAGACATGAGCTAATTGAGCTTTAGGACTTGTTGTGAAGAAGATAAACACGAAGAGTAAAAGAAACAGTAATTACAGACAGTAATTCCATTAGGAGAATAAAAACGAGTGAATTGATGAGGATATTAAAGAGAACATTAGACTGATTAGCTGTTATTCTATGAATAATGGAATAGGTGTCTGCTGATCCAAGTGAATGACATTTGAGAAAGAGAGAAAAGAGAGAATAGAATGAAAAGAGAGAATAGAATGAAAGAGGAAAAGAGCGGAAAAAAGTCTTCAAATGAAATTACATCTGTATCCGCACAGTGATGAATAATGTAGGACAGAGAGAGAATAGAGAGAGAAGTGAGTAAAGGTGTGAAGAGGAGAGATTAGGTCTCAGGATAGATTGAGAAACGTGGAGGATCAAGAGGAGTCAATGGCTGCCGTGGATTTGCGGTTGATTGACAGGAAGTTATGGGAAGGGACAAACACAGCATACTATAATAACACTCACCTTAGAAATGTATATGACCCTCAGAACATATGGAGCGTAGTCTAAATAGCAACGGGTTTCAATAGAAAGGTTAGAGTTTAAGGGTGCGCCTGTGATGCGTTTGTGCACGAGCATATTATTTTAACACAGTTATTTCAAGTGAAGTGTCTCCTGACTGTCAACGTTTCAGGATTAATCCCCCAACCTCCCCTATTCTACTTCCACACTTCCGTCCCCCATTGACATGGAATGTGATTACCTCATCAAAGCAGAAGCTAGGTAACGGATCAAGCCATATCTGTCCCTGTGGGGGAGGTGGGAGATGTAACAGGGCGGGAAGTGGGCTTTGATGTGGAGTGGAGCGAGTAGACCTGAGCCAGGGAGAGTTCAGCACAGCCTGCTGCAGGAGTAACATGGAGCCACAACCTATGGACACGCCCATACACACAGAGTCACACACAGAGCTGTCACATAGGCAGGCCATGCTTGCACACGGGAACATGCAGATATAGTATGGACGTCACACATATTCATTCACAAACTAACGGTATCGCTCACTCACTCACTCACTCACTCACACACTCACTCACTCACTCACTCACTCACTCACTCACTCACTCACTCACTCACTCACTCACTCACTCACTCACTCACTCACTCACTCACTCACTGTGTACACGTACGGTGGGGACCAACGTTACACCCTTGATTACGATTAGAAAAAATGACTATATAAAATGAATAATTAAAATACTGTGCTGTATTGTATGCTAAAAAAACATTATTTTATACTTATACAGTTGCTCAGAGAAATAGATTTTGTTCAACAAGTAATCATTTTTTTGTCTCAAAAAAGTAGGGTTAAAAATGATTGACAACCCTGTTTTCAAACCTTCAAATTCCTCACCTTGGGAGGATAATGTAACTGAGCCTTTTTCTAAAATGTTTTATGAGTTGGAGAACACATTGTTAGGGACCCATACAGAATCCTTCCAGATCCTTGATATCCTTCATCTGCGTTTTATGGGATTGTCCTCCTCAAATCAAACCACATGTTTTCAATTGGTTTCAAGTCTGGAAACTGACATAACTATTGCAAAAAGTTAATTATGTGGCCAGTTAACCATTTATTTTGTGGATTTTTATGTATGCTTGGTGTTATTGTCTTCCTGGAAGAGGAATGGTTTAAGATTCATCCCAATGTGTTCTCCAACTCATTAAACATTTTGGGAAAAGGCTTAGTGCCATTATCCTTGTAAGGTGAGATATTGAAAACAGGGGTGTCAGTAATATTGACCCCTGCCTTTTTGAGAAAAAAAACTGCATCTATTTCTCTGAGCAATTGTATTAGTATAAAATAATATACTTTTCCATTTGTGTAGCATACAGTACAGCTCAGTATTTGAATTGTTTATTTTATACAGTAATATTTTCTTATCGTTGTGTCAATCATTTCAAACCCCACTGTACATATGAGCAGATTCACGCACACCACATCAAATCAAACACACACACACACACACACACACACACACACACACACACACACACACACACACACACACACACACACACACACACACACACACACACACACACACCCTCAGGCATGTTTGTTTTACTATCATTGTGGGGACCAAACAATTGATTCCCGTTCAAAATCCTATTTTCTCTAACCCCTAAACCTAACCACTAACCCTAATTCTAACCCTGATCCTAATTGTAACCCTAACCCTAACCGTAAACCTAACCCCTAAACCTAAAATAGCCTTTTCCCTTAGGGTGACCGGTGAGATGTCCCCACTTATCAGAATTGTCCTTGTTTTATTATCCTTGTGAGGACACACACACACACGCACACTCACAATCTCGCTCACACTCACTCACTAGTAATCGTACACACACTCCCCCACTGACAAACTCATGAACACAAATAGACGTTCAGCTGATGCTGGGCGTAAGCTCTTCATACAGTTCCTCTATCCCTTAGTTTCATAAATAATGCATCTCAACCATCACGTCCTCATGGGTGACTGAACAACATCGCCCCCTGGACCTCCCTTGAGTCTCCAGATGTTGTTTGTGTGTGTGGCCGTCCCATGTGCTGTACGTGTACTATCCTCCTTTACATCTCATTTCCATTTGACCGTTGACCTGACGTCCCGTTCTTCTGTCTTCCCTCTCGCTCTTCTCTCTCTTCCCCGTGTTTGCAGGACGACCACTCCATGTTCTTCCAGTTTGGCCCGTCTATAGAACAGCAGGCCTCCATCATGCTGAAGATCATGGAGGAATACGACTGGTACATCTTCTCCATCGTCACCACCTACTACCCCGGATACCAGGACTTTGTCAACAAAGTGAGGCAGACCAGACCTGGGTTCAAATACTATTGGAAATCAGTTCAAATACACTATGTGTACAAAAGTATGTGGACACCCCTTCAAATTTGTGGATTTGACCCTATACCCAATACTGACAGGTGTATAACATAGAGCACACAGCATTCCAATCTCCATTGACAAACATTGACAAACATTGGCAGTAGAATGGCTTTACTGAAGGGCTCAGTGACTTTTAACGTGGCACTGTCATAGGATGCCACCTTTCCAACAAGTCAGTTCATCAAATTTCTGCCCTGCTACTGCTGTTATTGTGAGGTGGAAACGTCTAGGAGCAACAACGGCTCAGCTGCGAAGTGGTAGGCCACACAAGCTCACAGAATGGGACCGGCGAGAGCTGAAGCGAGTAGCGCGTAAAAATCATCTGTCCTCCGCATAACTCACTACTGAGTTCCAAAATGTCTCTGGAAGCAACGTCAGAACAAGAAGTGTTCGTCGGGAGCTTCATGAAATGAGTTTCCATGGCCGAGCAGCCGCACACAAGCCTAAGATCACTATGTGCAATGCCAAACATCGGCTGGAGTGGTGTAAAGCTTGCCGCCATTGGACTCTGGAGCAGTGGAAACGCTTAACTCTGCAGTGATGAATCACACTTCACCATCTGGCAGTCCGACGGATTAATCTGGATTTGGCAGGTGCCAGGAGAACGCTACCTGCCTGAATGTATAATGCCAACTGTAAAGTTTGGTGGAGGAGGAATAATGTTCTGGGGCTGTTTTTCATGTTTTGGGCTCCTTAGTTCCAGTGAAGAGAAATCTTAACGCTACAGCATTCAATGACAGTCTAGACGATTCTGTGCTTCCAAATTTGTGGCAACAGTTTGGGGACGGCGCTTTCCAGTTTCAGCATGACAATGCCCTGTGCACAAAGCGAGATCCATACAGAAATGTATTTTCGAGATCGGTGTGGAAGAACTTGACTGGCCTGCGCAGAGCCCTGACCTCAACCCCACCAAAAACCTTCGGAATTAATTGGAACACCGACTGCGAGCAAGGATTAATCGCCCAACATCAGTGCCCGACCTCATTAATGCTCTTGTGCCAGAATGGAAGCAAGTCCCCGCAGCAATGTTCCAATATCTAGTGGAAAGCCTTCCTAGCAGAGTGGAGCCTGTTATAGCAGCAAAGGGGGGAGCAACTCCATATTAATGCCCATGATTTTGGAATGAGATGTTCCACGAGCGGATGTCCACATACTTTTGGTCATGTAGTGTACTTTGGCTGAGCTTGATTGAGCTTGTCTGTTGCAATGAACTAAAAGAAAAGTCTCATGTTCAACCCCTTCACATCTGGCACTCCAAGCAAAGTATTTTAAAAACGGCATCCATTTCCTCATGTTTCTATATCTTATTCATCATTGTTCCTATGAAACCCCTATTAGAGATGCCCCACACCCAACCTGTTGTTCCTATGAAACCCCTATGAGAGATGCCCCACACCCAACCTGTTGTTGAAACCCCTGAGAGATGAAACCCCTATGAGAGATGCCCCACACCCAACCTGTTGTTCCTGAGAGATGAAACCTGTTGTTCCTATGAAACCCCTATGAGAGATGCCCCACACCCAACCTGTTGTTCCTATGAAACCCCTATGAGAGATGCCCCATGCCCAACCTGTTGTTCCTATGAAACCCCTATGAGAGATGCCCCACACCCAACCTGTTGTTCCTATGAAACCCCTATGAGAGATGCCCCTATGAAACCCCTATGAGAGATGCCCAACCTGTTGTTCCTATGAAACCCCTATGAGAGATGCCCCAACCTGTTGTTCCGAAACCCCAACCTGTTGTTCCTATGAAACCCCTATGAGAGATGCCCCACACCCAACCTGTTGTTCCTATGAAACCCCTATGATGAGAGATGCCCCACACCCAACCTGTTGTTCCTATGAAACCCCTATGAGAGATGCCCCACGCCCAACCTGTTGTTCCTATGAAACCCCTATGAGAGATGCCCCACACCCAACCTGTTGTTCCTATGAAACCCCTATGAGAGATGCCCCACGCCAAACCTTAAAGCTCAAGTACCACCCTAGAGCTGAACTGGCCCACTACTAGTCTTACACCTGCACAGCTAAACCCAAGAGAGGAGCCAGAAGACTGCCAGACAAACTGTTTACTTTTCAAGTGGTGTTTCTTGTGTGGATATTGGAACAGAACATCAAGCTACTTACTTCTTACACCTTCCTGCCAGACCTACTTTTCCTGGAACAGAACATCTCCCTTTCCCTCCCTCCCTCCCTCCCTCCCCCTCCCTCCCTCCCTCCCTCCCTCCCTCCCTCCCTCCCTCCCTCCCTCCCTCCCTCCCTCCCTCCCTCCTCTTCTTTTCCTCATCCTCCCTCCCTCTTCTACCTCCTCCTCCCCTCTCTCTTCTTCCTTCTCCTCCCTCTCTCCTCTCCCCCACCCCCTTTCCCTCTCCCCCACCATAGATCCGGAGCACCATAGAGAACAGTTTTGTGGGCTGGGAGCTAGAAGAAGTCCTCCTGTTGGACATGTCTGTGGATGACGGAGACGCTAAGATTCAGAACCAGATGAAGAAGCTGCAGAGTCCTGTCTACCTGCTTTACTGCACCAAGGAGGAGGCCTACACCATCTTTGAGGTGGCAAACTCTGTGGGACTGACGGGATACGGCTACACCTGGATCGTACCGTCGCTAGTGGCCGGCGACGCCGATAATGTCCCCGCCGTGTTTCCCACAGGTAGTTACTGGATGGGGTTAGAATGGGGGTCAGGAGAAGGGTAAAAGGTTAAGGTGCATACTGATCCAGGAGCAGTTTATTCCCCCCAGCTTTTAAACCTTTTAAAAACAGAAAATACTAAACTGATCTTAGATCAGCATCTCTGGGAAACTTCATCCTACTCTGGGTGAGCTCAGCTGTAAAAGGTGTTGGATTTTGGGATTACAAACGAGTTTTTAATTCATGTGGCACCTCTGTTATATGAGATGGCTCTCTTAACCTCTCTCTCCACCTCCCACCTTTTCACCCCTCATCCTTCCACATCTTCCCCAACCCCCCCATTTTCTTCTCTTTTTCCCTCTCTCCTTTTCCCTCTCTCTCTCTCTCTCTCTCTCTCTCCTTCTCTCAGGGCTTATTTCGGTGTCGTATGACGAATGGGACTACAGTTTGGAGGCTCGGGTGCGGGATGCAGTGGCTGTCATCGCCATGGCGACCTCCACCATGATGCTGGACCGGGGGCAACACACGCTGCTCAAGTCAGGCTGCAACGAGACCCCTAACAAGAAGGGCTCCAAACAAAGCAACTCCAATGAAGTGCTCAAGTGAGTGCCCTAGATGTGGGGGTAGAAACATAGAGTGTAGTATGGTAGAGACTATAAGGGCGCTGCTGACCTGCAAAACAACTAACCATCATCTAAAATGGGCACTTACCTTAACCAAACCCTTAACCCTGACCCTAACCAAATGTTAGCCAATTCTGAAATATCGGTTTGTCTGTCTGGAGTGTCCGTATAGCCTTTTCCGTATAGTACACACACACCTAGACACACATACAATACCCATGCACGTACAGACACTCACACACATACACAAACTCACACACACACACACACACACACACACACACACACACACACACACACACACACACACACACACACACACACACACACACACACACACACACACACACACACACACACACACACACACACACACACACACAGACCTTTGAGGAACATTGTCCTCTGTTTAGTCACCCCAGCAGAACCTGGAGAGGTGGATATGTGCAGTCTTTTACAGCAGCCTTCGTCTTATCTTACCATTAACCACAATAATCATGAAAGAAAACATATTTTTCTTTCTTCATTTACTTGTTTTGTTATCTGACGCATTACAGTACAGAACATTACAGTACACTCAGTACATGAATAATTAATCTCCATTTAACTTCATAGGGCTTTGCTTTTAGTTTGTTCATAGATTCTGTGACTAATTGAATGCTTGGGGACAAACGGATTAAATTAAAAGAGGTCCAAAGAACAGTAGGAGGTTAGGAGGTGTGTGTGTCTGTGTGTGTGTGTGTGTGTTAGACTCCATTCCTCTAGCACTGTTATTGGGGTACTGATTGAGTTACATGTGCAGTCTAATACGGGTTGGGGATTATTAATGCTGCTCTTATTGGACAATATATACTCGTACAAAAGCCGTTAACCCTCTCAATCCTCCACGTTCCTTTTCTAAAAATAAACATAATTGTATTTTTTGTGGTTGGTTTGGATTGTGGATTGGAATATGTGGGTTGTTGTTGTTGTGTGTGTGTGTGTGTGTGTGTGTGTGTGTGTGTGTGTGTGTGTGTGTGTGAGATAAGCAACCTGGGTGGAGTATAACATTTTTGGGATGTTAATTTGTTTTCTTATCAGATGCAGTTATGCGTATATACGTCCCTCATCGCAACTTCCAAACAACAGGAATAAAATAACACAAACACAAACCCATGAATATTTCAATCCCCAACGGAGTTCCTTCTCTGTCACTGAGACCCAGAGTTGGTAGTTAGGGCCTGGCATTCAATCTTCCTCCTGGAGTACACCTGGGACCCTTGTCAAAACACACACACACACACACACACACACACACACACACACACACACACACACACACACACACACACACACACACACACACACACACACACACACACACACACACACACACACACACCTGGGACCCTGGGGTGTTTCCACCCTAACCAGCCAACCTCATCCCTTCATCTCAGGGCTGAGCGGAGGTACAGAATGAGAGGTGATGGTGACCCTAATGCCTCCCCTAACTCCTGGAAAACCTGCCCCCACCACCCCCTCAACCTCCCCAACCCCCCAGTAACAGACATTATGCCCTGTAGGCCCTATGTGTGTGACTCGGGAACGTGGTGGATCCATGCCACCGGAGGATAGATAGTGTAATGCTAGATTTGCATGCCATGCTGTCAGACAGTGATGGACTACAGCAGGGGGGGCTCAGTGACTCACACTCTCTGTTTGGGGAGGAAGTGTGGTGTTGTGTCTATGTGTCTGTCTGTGTGTGCATGTGAGCGCGTGCGTGCCTGTGCATCACATTCTCTGCTTGTTTTGGGGGGCAGGTTGACCTCATGGGGATATAGCCTCTGACTGGAGGGTTCTCTCGTGTTACTCCCTCCCTGCCACTGAGGAGAGGACAGAACAGGAGGTATTGTGTAATGAGAAAATGTGCTGGAAGTGGTTTTGGATGATGAGCTGCTATGGGGCTTATTGGTGTGTATGGGTAGGGAGGCAGAGAGAGGGGAGAGGTGTGGGATGAGAAGAAGTGTGTATGTGTGTACATGTGGGGGAGGGGAGGAAGTGTGTAATTTTCTCTTACGCATACAGTACCAGTCAAAAGTTTGGACACACTTACTCATTCAAGGGTTCTTCTTTATTTTATTTTTTTACTATTTTCTACATTGTAGCATAACAGCGAAGACATCAAAACTATGAAATAACACATCGAATCATGCAGTGCCCAAAAAATGTGTTAAAGAAATCAAAATATATTAAATATTTTAGATTGTTCAAAGTTGCCACCCTTTGCCTTGATGACAACTTTGTACACTCTTGGCATCTCTCAACCATCTTCACCTGGAATGCTTTTCCAACAGTCTTGAAGGAGTTCCCACATGTGCTGAGCACTTGTTGGCTGCTTTTCCTTCACTCTGTGGTCCAACTCACCCCAAACCATCTCAATTGGGTTGAGGTCGGGTGATTGTGGAGGCCTGGTCTTCTGATGCAGCACTCTATCACTCTTCTTCTTGTTCAAATACCCCTTACACAGCCTTGAGGTGTGTTGGGTCATTGTCCTGTTGAAAACAAATGATAGTCCCACTAAGTGCAAACCAGATGGGATGGCGTATCGCTGTGGAATGCTGTGGTAGCCATGCTGGTTAAGAGTGCCTTGACTTCTAAATAAATCGCAGACAGTGTCACCATCAAAGCACCACCATCACACCTCCTCCTCCTCCTCCATGCTTCACGGTGGGAACCATACATGCGGAGTTCATCCGCTCACCTACTCTGCGTCTCATGAAGACACAGCGGTTGGAACCAAAATCATAAAATTTCAGTCCTGAGGACAGATTTCCACCAGGCTAATGTCCATTGCTCGTGTTTTTTGGCCCAAGCAAGTCTCTTCTTATTGTTGTTGTCCTTTAGTAGTGGTTTCTTTGCAGAAATTCGATCATAAAGGCCTGATTCACACCAACTCATCTGAACAGTTGATGTTGAGATGTGTCTGTTACTTGAACTCTGTGAAGCATTTATTTGGGCTTCAATTTCTGAGACTGTTAACTGTAATGAACTTGTCTCTGCAGCAGAGGTAACTCCGGGTTTTCCTTTCCTGTAGCGGTCTTCATGAGAGCCAGTTTCATCATAGCACTTGATGGTTTTTGCGACTGCACTTGAAGAAACTTTCAAATTTCGTTAAGTTTTCCACATTGACTGACAATCATCTCTTAAAGCAATGATGGACTGTCATTTCTCTTTGCTCTTTTGAGCTGTTCTTGCCATAATATGGACTTGGTATTTTACTGTACATGTCTATCTTCTGTGCAACATATCTTCCCAGAATTCTCAACGTGCGTGTGGATCTACTTTCCAGGGGGGGGGATCTCTACAAAGTGGAGACTGCACCCCTTGGTGGTTCCCCAGATATGGGACCGGATCAGCATGGCCAACGTAGATCTTAAACATCGCAAGAAAATGCACATTGTTGTCTGTTCTTCTCAATGAGGGATCTGGGCGCTCCTTTGGGAACGGATGCTTTGGCATATCAGGGGCCTCGTACCCTGCGCTATGCGTTTCCTCCGATGCATCTGATTCAAGCCACCGTGGGGAGGGTCTTTCAGAAGGGTCTGTTGTTGATTGTTGTGTCTCCCCGTTGGCCCAGACAACCCTGGTTCCCGGTGATCATTCGCCTGTTGGGCTGGGACCCGTGGAGGGTTCCGTGTAGTCGGGATCTATTGTCCCAGACGCATGGGAGAGTTTGGCACCCACGACCACATGTATGGGATCAGTGGGTTTGGCCCTTGAAAGGTTGAATTTGACGGCTAGGGGTTTACCCTTGAACGTGATTACGACTGTACAGTTGGCGCGTCACACACTCTACGAGAGGGTTGTACCCATATAAGTGGCGTACTTTGAGGGTTGGTGTCTGGTTACAGGAGTTTCTCCTTTTCAAAGCTCTTTGGTGGACATTTTGATGTTCTTGAGCAGGGCCTTTTTCACATTGGAGGTATATATGGCAGCCATCTCGGTGTGTCATGTAGGGATTGACAGCACTACCCAGTGGTCTCATCCTCTGGGGGTACGGTACCTGAAAGGCATGCGTTGGCTCAGACCAGTGTCTGAGCCTATGGCACCAATCTGGGACCTGGCTTTGGTCCTGGACTCTCTGTGTGAGCCTCCGTTTGAACCATTGAAGTCTGTTGACCTGCTATGTAGCGTGCATTTGCGCTTTACCAAGTCACAACAGGGGTTCTGTTGTTTTGGACATGCGGTTCCTTGTACGAGTTCTGATATTTCAGGCTTACACGGTAAGTATTGTTCTTAGAACTGTGGGGTTTATGGACTGCAGTGGCAGCATGGCAGTGCACATAGCCAAGTTGCAGCAGGTTCTGGTTCCCTATATGCTTCACGGAGTCGTGGCTGAACGACAACAATATCAACATAAACCTGGCTAGTTATACGATGTACCGGTAGAAAAGAACAGCGGAGACTGGTAAGACAAGGGGAGGCGGTCTAAGTATTTTTTGTAAACAACAGCTGGTGCATGATATCTAAGGAAGTCACAAGCCATTGCACGCCTGAGGTAGAGTTTCTCATGATAAGCTACAGACCACATTACCTACCGAGAGAGTTTTCATCTATATTCTTTGTAGCTGTTTACATACCACCACAGTCAGAGGCTGGAACCAAGATAGCTGTATTCCGCCGTAAGCAAACAAGAAAATGCTCACCCAGAGGCGTCGCTCCTAGTAGCCGGGGAAACTTAAATCAGTTTTACCTCATTTCTATCAACATGTTAAATGTGCAACCAGATGGAAAATAACTATATACTCCACACCTATACTCCACACACAGAGATGCATACAAAGCTCTCCCTCGCCCTCCATTCGGCAAATCTGACCATAATTCTATCCTCCTGATTCCTGCTTACAAGCAAAAATTAAAGCAGGAAGCACCAGTGACTAGATCAATAAAAAAGTGGTCAGATGAAGCACATGCTAAGCTACAGGACTGTTTTGCAAGCACAGACTGGAATATGCTCTGGGATTCCTCCAATGGCATTGAGCAGTACACCACATCTGTCATTGACTTCATCAGTAAGTGCATCGATGACCTCGTCCCCACTGTGACTGTACGTACATACAGGTCACCAAACGGACATTGAATTATTTCGCGTAAATTACAATAGATAAATGGCTGGTTCTTTTTTTCCTTACACGTGTAGGTTTTTGTACTTTAACTTGAAGTGGTCAAATTAGCTCTGGATTACCGTTTTATAACTTTAATCCCAGAAAATGGGCCTCAACTCAAAAAGCATTGAGGCCTCGACGCTATCTTGTTTCTGGGCTAAAAAAGCCCATTTGGCCAAACCTGTGCTCACCAAGTTTCATCTTCAAAGTCTTTTCCTTTTAGGAGAAATGCCCATGTCCATTTGGTGATGTTTTGTTCATTTGCAATAAGCAACCAGTCGCCATCGGGTGGAATTTTCCAGTACAGCGGAAAAATGACCAAAAATGTAAAATGTTATAAAACGGAAACCAAATGTCCGAGGGACTTTATTCGATGACTGCCTATTTTAATAACACTCGCGGACGTGTTGTAAGGGACCGTACATTTGCAATATGGAGATTCTCATCAACCATATGGGTAATGCCACTCGCGTCCTTTATGTAGTTTAGGGGCTCGTAAGTAAGCATTTCACTGTAAGTTCTACACCTGTTGTATTTGGTGCATGTGACTAATACAATTTGATTTGATCTTGATTTGATCTATATGGGGCTCTGACATCTCAGGCCTCATGAGGCTCTGACAGTTCAGGCTTCTCGGGTAAGTATTCGGGAAAAAGGTGGCTTCTATAACCCCTTTTTGGAGCCGGTGGAACCTGTGTGTGCTTGGCCTACCGTGGGCCTCCTAGTTTGGTACACTCTTAGCCGGCTTCGGGTGTGATTGTATGTGCACATAGTATGTTATACCAAGTGACCGACTGAAAATAAACGTGCAGTTATGAATATAACTACTGTTCCCTGAAGGAGGGAACTAGGCATAACATATTTTGCCTCCACGCTGTCAAGGGGTTTGGGCTCGCTGAAGAGCAGTACTGAATTGAGGAAATTAATGCGAGCCCTGGGTGTGATTGGCTCTTTGGGTGTGATTTCAGTTCTTCAGGTGAATATGACTGGTCGTTGACTCTCCATAGTATATTATACTTCGTACCTCCTTCATGGAACAACATTTATAGTCAATATTTATAGTCATAGTCATACATGTACGTTTCCTTTCCGAACATATTACATCCTTTCAAGTGAGCTTTGTGAGGATCGACGCAGGAGATGAGAAGCAGGTATAGGAGTGAAGGTTTAATATAGACAGACAAGCAATTGAACAAGAACACCATCTGGACATAAACACAACGCGACAAACAATGCTACTACAAGGAACACCACCAAGGAGCAGCCGTATATGCAGGGGCAATCAACAAAGTGAGGGAGTCCAGGTGAGTCCAATGAGCGCAGCTGCGCGTAATGATGGTGACTGGTGCGTGTAAAGAAGGGTAGCCTGGTGCCCTCGAGCGCCAGGGAGGGGGAGCGATAGCAGGCGTGATAGTACCCCCCCCCCCCTCTCTAGGGGCGCCAGTGTCCCACCCGGGCGAGCTGCACGGGCCGGCTGAGGCGTAACAGCCTGACAATCCCGCTGCGGTGTAGAAGCCCTATGGGCCAGCTGAAGCATGACGTGGGATGGGAACCTGCCAAGCCAACCGCGGCAAGGAAACCTCTCGAGCCAGCTTGGGCGTGACAGCCCGAAGAGCCAGCTTAGGCACCCCTGCTTCCATCAGCGGTGGAATCCAAGCCTGACGTCACCAACAAAACAAGAAAACTCATGGGCCGGCTGAGGCATATCAGCCGGCCCATGAGTTGTCTTGTTTTGTTGGTGACGTCAGGCTAGGCATCCCAAGGTTCCATCGGCGACGGCCCCCGGGTCCAACAAAATCAAACCCTAAAAAACTCCCTGATGCTTCTTGTAATGGTGTCCACGTTCTGTAAGGATCGACGCAGGAGATGAGAAGCAGGTACAGGGAGTGAAGTTTTAATAACTGACGGACATGAAACAGAACAGGAACAGCGTCTGGACAAGAACACATAACAACAATGAATGCAGACACAGGGAACACCACCGAGGAACAGACAGATATACAGGTAATCAACAACGTGAAGGAATCCAGGTGAGTCCAATGAGCGCTGCTGCGCGTAATGATGGTGGCAGGTGTGTGTAAAGAAGGGTAGCCTGGTGCCCTCGAGCTCCAGGGAGGGGGAGCGGGAGCAGGCGTGACAACCTTAGTATCTAGATATTGTGTTTCTATTCCTGTGCTCTACACACACACACACACACACACACACACACATACACACACAC
>NC_056430.1:72055840-72058340 GCF_018296145.1 Oncorhynchus tshawytscha | reverse complement strand
ACATATGACGGGGAGTCTTCCTCTGTTGGGGCTTCTGTTAACAATCATACATGTCACCCACGGTGACTGACACACGTCTCAGTCAGCACAGTTCATTAGAGCGCCACACTCCACGCACACCTGCACTTGAACATGGTCAGCTTGGTTAACATGGGTGGCAACAAGTGGGTGTTCCTTTGGGTGGCGCTGTATTTTTCGGTTTCCTAATTGAAATTGTAATGTTTAGGCACCTACTGCTAATCCCATGTTGCATGCGCTTTACAGTAGCACAGTACCACACGTTACGTGGCAGACATTTTCAGGGACGCTCTGTATTGGATGCGTACAGCGCTTCGAAGGCATGTTAGAGTCAAATACATACTGCGTAGTGACAAGGTGTACTAGGACAGACAGATCTCGCTTTGTCATCTTCATCACCATCTGTCCATTGTTCTTCCCCCTCATTGTTGAAATGATCTGGTGCCCTCCCTCTCTCTCTGTTACTGCCAGTTAGCTGTCTCAGGAATCTCATTAAGCACACATTTAACTCCGCACGTTGCTGCCCTCCCTCTCTCTCTGTCTCATTTATAGAGTATGTATTTATTTCCTGGACTAGAATTGTTTCGGAGGCTGGCAGAGCGTTGCCATGGAGACGGCGGCCGTATCCGCAGCAACCAACACACCAGAAAGGAGAGTGAGCAAAAGAGAGAGAGAGAGAGAGAGAGAGAAAGGCGAGGGTGGCAGGTCACGGGTGGGGGAGAATGAGTTGAGTTTATCTGGCAGTGGCACGCACTTGTCGACACACACAGTACATACTGATACTTATTCACACAAGCACTTTATACATTATGACTCTCTCTCTCTCTCTCTACTCTCACTCTCCCTCTTACTCTCTACTCTCGCTCTCCCTCTTACTCTCTACTCTCTAATCTCTCTCTCCCTCTTACTCTCTACTCTCTCTCTCCCGCTTTCTCTACACTGTATCTATTCCCTCTTCCCATTCTTACTACTCTCTACTCTCCTCTCTCTCTACTCTCCTCTTTCTCTCTCTCTTCGCGCTCTCACTCTCTCTATTCTCCCTCACTACTCTCTCCTCTATTCTCTCTCTCCTCTCTCTCTTTTCTCTCTCCCTCTTTCTCTCTACTCTCTCGCTCTACTCAACTCTACTCTCTTCTCTCTCTCTCGCTCTCTCTACTCTCTCTCCCCCTCTTTCTCTCTACTCTTTCTACTCTCTCTTCTTTATCTCTCTCTCTCTCTTTTCTCTCTCTCTCTCTGTCAGAAGTGTGTGTTACAGACTCTCAAAGTGGATCAGCTGTGCTACAGTAGCTTAACTTGTTCTTAACTGACTCGCCTAGTTAAATACAGGTCAACAAAGACTGACCAAGCAACCTCAGGAACATGAACATACAATAACTCAGGTTCAGGTTCTCAAATTCAATACCTTCATGTCTTCTGTGCATGTGTGTGTGTTTCTGCAACCATGTTATCATTTCCACTGTGTACATTAGGGTTTGCAGTTGATTTAGAACCGAAAATATGCGGTTGGGTCATTCCACCAATTCGTTGCCTTTTGAGAAGTTTAACTTAGTCCCCAAAAAACAGTTGATTTCACATCATTTCAACATAAAGAGCACATGTTCAAATAATAAAAAATGACCGTAACAGGGTTGACCGTAACAGGGTTGACCGTAACAGGGTTGACCGTAACAGGGTTGACGATTTCATTTGAAATCATCCATAAATCCCCTTGTGATGTGGAATGGAAGCTTGTTATGTGCATCAGGGGGTGGCAAATGAACGCAAGCTTCACAAAATAATAGAAAGTGTTAAACATTTCAAGCCTTTTCAGCTATGGGTAACAGGTTATTGCTCAACCCGCTCAATTTTCCAACACAAAACACCAGAAAATTGCCAAAAAGGGTAGAACCATGATTGGACTATTAGATGATTAATGTTTCTTTAGAATATTGTTTTCACAAAGCAATAGTTTCAACGTGCGTAAAGGCCCCGACGTCAATGAATCACCGATCACGTGAGATAAATACTAATGTTAAGAAATGACTTTGTCAAAGCAACAAAGTAACGAGTGCTTCATTATGACAGAGCGTGTTAAAAAGTCACAGGCGGGACACGGAGGGACGTGTCAAAACAACAAAGCAACGAGGGCTTCATTATGACAGAGCGTGTTAAAAAGTCACAGGCGGGACACGGAGAGACGAGTCAAAACAACAAAGCAACGAGGGCTTCATTATGACAGAGCGTGTTAAAAAGTCACAGGCGGGACACGGAGGGACGTGTCAAAACAACAAAGCAACGAGGGCTTCATTATGACAGAGCGTGTTAAAAAGTCACAGGCGGGACACGGAGAGACGAGTCAAAACAACAAAGCAACGAGTGCTTCATTACGACAGAGCGTGTTAAAAAGTCACAGGCGGGACACGGAGGGACGTGTCAAAACAACAAAGCAACGAGGGCTTCATTATGACAGAGCGTGTTAAAAAGTCACAGGCGGGACACGGAG